>NC_041216.1:26168529-26255037 GCF_002837175.3 Physeter macrocephalus
GCTTTTTTTTTTTTTTTTTTTGCGGTACGCGGGCCTCTCACCGTTGTGGCCTCTCCCGCTGCGGAGCACAGGCTCCGGACGCGCAGGCTCAGCGGCCACGGCTCACGGGCCCAGCCGCTCCGCGGCACGTGGGATCCTCCCGGACCGGGGCACGAACCCGCGTCCCCTGCATCGGCAGGCGGATTCTCAACCACTGTGCCAGCAGGGAAGCCCCCCCTGCTGGTTTTGATTTCTTCAAGTTCTCCCTCCACGGCTCTTTCCCTCGCCTACAATTAAGCTCCAGCACTCAGCCCCTGAAGAAAAAAAACTTTACTTTTTGCAGGATGTGCCCAGATCACTGTGTTCTCCCTGCTATCTCCGGGCACTAATTTCAGCTCCAACCTAGTTCTTGAATTCACCTGCTTCTCTTTACCTTCATTGCCAGGATGCCGGTCCAAGCTAGAATTAGCTCTCCCCTGGACTCTTGATTTCAAAATGAAAAACTGATTGCGTTCCACCCTCCACACATCAGCAGTCTCCTGATTGTTCTGACTCAGAGCCTCCCTATCATTTAAAAGACCAGCAGGGACTCCCGTCACACCCCTTGGCCCTTTCCACCCTCTTTCCACGTTGCCCGGGATATTCTGCTCCCTGCCCCTACCCCCAACTATTTTACTCCTATTCATCCTTCAGGTCTGAGCTCAAACCTCCTCAGGACCCTTCTTTGACCTCAGATGAGGTCATGTTCCGTGCGGGGCACCGTGTTTCCTCCCGCCGAAGCCTGACTCAGTTTGTGACGATTCACTTACTCTGGGTCACTATTTGATCAGCGTCTCTCTCCCACGAGACCCGAAGATCCACAAGCACAAAGCTTATGTGACCTTGCTCACATTCGTGTCTACACTGAATGATACAGGTCCCGGCCCTTCTCAGGAACTCAGTAAATATTCACTTTTGTCAAATGTCAACCTTCCAGAAAGAGAAGTCTGGACGTACAGTCCCTGCTCCTGATTCCCGTTCTCTACTCCTCACAACACCCCTCCAGTCACACCATGACTTTCTAATGGTCCCTCCTCTCTGCCTTCAAGACACCAGGCTCTCCACGTCCTCCTGACTTCCGAGATAGATTTCTGCCCTCCTTATCTCTATGGCCTCTTTCCCTGTCTCCTCTCTGCTTCCTCCTTAAATGCTGATTTCCCATCAGAGCCTGACCTTTTTTGCTCTTATCTATTCCCATTCTACACCACCGATTCGTTAACCTTTGGATACTTCTCAGACTCTGATCAAAGTTATGGACACACTCCACCCCAGCACGCCAAGTGGAAACTCATAGAAAACATTGCTTATAATTTCTGCTGGTTATAGAGACTTGAATCCTAATCACCGACTCACCGTGGATCCCAGTTAAGGACCCCATTCCACACGCTCTCCTGACACCATCTCCAACTTCTAACCACTCCCTTTGTCTGCTGAATCTCTTTCCAGCTCCGAATTCTCTTGAAATCAAGCCCTGACTTCAGATGGCTCTTTCTATCACTTCCTAAGTGTCCTAAAACACCGTCAACAAGGAAACTCATTTCCTCAAACCTGCTACTTTTTCCTGCTTTTCCCATCTCAAGCAGTTGCCCCAAGCTAGATATCGTTCTGATTTTAAAGAATATCTTTTTTTCATCCATGGCGTTTTTACAAAACCAGCCAGGATTCTTCCCAGAAAAAAAAAAACACATTAATTTTCTCAATCCAATTTTCTTGTGGTTGTTGTTTGTTTTTAATTGAAGTATAGTTGACTTACCATGTTGTGTTAGTTTCAGGTGTCAATCCAACTTTCAAATAGTTTTTCAAAATGCATTCAACCTCTTTCCTGAAAACAAACCAATTCCAAAACAGACTGATGAATAAATTAAACATAAACATGCAAAGAAAGGAATGATGAAATCATATTAACAGACCTCACCCACCCCTCGACACCGCCAAGAATATAATAAAGTACTAAGGAACAATTGAAGAAGAAGACAGTGTCCTGGGCGTGAAATAGGGAAGAAAAGAAATACCATGAATGTGGCCCGCATCCCGACCACAGCGCCTCCGGAAGTTCTCTTATTTTATGAGCCACCCTAATTACACAATTATACTCCAAAACATCTTGGCCGGCCTCCTCCCTGACCCCTTATTTTGTCAAACTAACCCTCAGTTCTGCTGTGATCATTCCACAAAGCATGCGTCTCCACTCTGTTCTGATTTCAAATTCTTCTCAAGGCCCAGGACAAATGATTCATTTATGGGCAGCCCATCACCATCCAATGACCCCTCTCTGTCTAAAGCAGAACCTAAGCTCCACCTTCTCAAAAAAGCCCTCCCTGATTCAATTACATCAGCAAGTGCTTACCAAGCCCTGTTATGTGTACAGAGCTGTGTCCCGTGGAAGGATTGGTGGGGAGGTGGGGGCGGGGGAGGGGGAGCTGCTGAATGTACTAGAATAGAGAGGAGATAGAACCATGAAAATAACGTAGCCTCCAACTCAAGGCGTCTATCATCCAGTAGAACAATTTTTCGGAAACAATACTAAAGCCAAGTGAAATGCTAGGCCGAAAGGCACAGGCATTAGGGTCCAAGCGGAGGCAAAAATAATTTCTCCTTTCTCTGAAATTGCATCTTATTTGTACTCCTTTGTGGTTCTATGATTCTTATGTGTTAAATATCCACAACTGGTTCAGAAAGCTTTCTGAGGGTAAGAAGTACATTTTTCCTGTCTCTAAAGAAATCTCAAGAACTGGCCTTTGATCGGAGGAGAGGTGAGGGGGAGACAGAAGAGATAAGAGGTCACCCCATTCAAAGGACAAGTGCTAATAAAGGGAGCTCATCTCCTACTTATCATGAAGCAGTAGCAAATAATAACCAAGCCTGAAATGAACCACAACCTTTATTTTTCAAGGAATGTATCATTTACACACCAAAGGACATGGATCAGAATTTTCAACAATGTCATTGTCAATTACGTTGGCCTCAAAGCATCCTCAGTTGAAAGTCAAGACAAAATATGTCTTCCAAGATCTCTTAGTAGTGATTGAGAGCTACATTTGAAGAAAAATGAATCAAAGTATCCATGTTTAAACCCCACCGTTATTATCCCATGAAGGTGATAGCAACAGTCTAAAGCAAAGCAAGCCAGGTCAAGTGGAAGCAGAAGCTGCTCTGGGCAGCCGACGTGGTACATGTCCAGCTGGTACAGTAGGTGGTTTGCTCTGGCCTATGAGTCACTCGGAAAGTGCAGTTCTCCACCAGGACTGTAGGCTCTAAGATCCGGTATTTGCTTTTAGACCGTGGGAGCAAAGACTAATAAGGAAAATACAGCAGAACAGCTGGGAAACAAGTTCCCTTCTGACTGCACAGAAAGCGCTACTGCAAAGTCATTTTCCATCCTAGAGACAGGGGTCCAAGAGGATGTGTGCTTTCCTGTCCTTCAAATTCATTTCTTTTGCCTCACTTATAGCTTTACACTCCACCCCCACCGCCCCTTAAAATGATACCAAGCTTCGGCTCTGCTTGGTAACACGAAGCATGGCAAAAATATATCATTGGACAAGCAGCTAAAATTTTTTTCATTTTGGTGTTTTTCTTTTCTCCTTTCAAACACTGCCTATTCAGCAATTTTGAGATCCCAGATATATGTCAGTGTTAGCTTGTAGGGTGGCATGATTTTACCTCTTCCTACCAAGACAATTTTCTAATTTCATATGATCCTTGTCATCCGTGTGACCGAAATGAATATTTGGACCTCATCAAACACTATTGGACAGAGAGAGAATTCTAGGAGCCTAAGAGAATGCAAATTAACACTCACCTCTTCTCTTGATTTCAAGAGAGGGTGAACAGCCTTGTGAGGGTGATTGATGGCCAGGAAACCGTCAACTCTCTTGGAAAACCACTTGGATTCCAGCAAAATCCCTGAACAATTGGAGTAAAACAGCTGTCGGAAGAACTCACGTGTTTTAGGAACTATGGTTTATTGTTCAGTGCTTAGAATTAAAAGTATTTTTTTGACCAGGCAATTTTTTAAAATATTTAGCCCAGTGATAAATCCATTTTTCTGGATACAATGATCTAGCAACACATTTTCCTTTATTAACATTTTTGTGCCATGCTCAGCCCTGCAGTTTCAGTAACACTTTTCCTGACCTGGTTCTTCCTGTGAGATGTTAGTTATGAACAATATGTATTGGGGTGTTCCTATGGAAAGGATGCTATCTTTTTTAAAATTAATTTATTTTATTTATTCTTTTTTTTGGCTGCATTGGGTCTTTGCTGCTGTGCGCGGGCTTTCTCTAGTTGATGTGAGTGGGGTCTACTCTTCATTGCGGTGCGCGGGCTTCTCACTATGGTGGCTTCTCTTGTTGTGGAGCACGGGCTTTAGGCGCGTGGGCTTCAGTAGTTGTGGCGCGTGGGCTCAGTAGTTGTGGCCCACGGGCTTAGTTGCTCTGCGGCACGTGGGATCTTCCCGGACCAGAGCTCGAACCCATGTCCCCTGCATTGGCAGGCGGATTCTTAACTACTGTGCTACTGGGGAAGCTCCTGTATGGTGTTTCTTTACTGCACATACAGATGAAAGAAAATTGCCCTCTTCGACGTATTATTTTAGAATTCAAAAACATGCTGGATAACCAATAGGCATCTCACGTTTGGGGAAGCTGAGGTCCTCGCCTGTCTCCCCAAAATTGCTCTCCCACAGTCTCCCCATTTCCTTATTGGCAACTCCATCCTCTGGCCACCCAGGCCAAACCCCTGGGAATCATCGCTTTCCCTGACATCTCACACCCGATCCATCAGCAAATCCTCTTGGCCCTTCCTTCAAAATAGATCTAGAATCTAAACCCTTCTCGGCATGCCCACCACTAACACTCTGGGTCAAATCACCTCCATCTTCTGCCTGGATTATCGCAAAACCTCTCAACGAGCCTTTCTGCTTTCTGTCTTGCTCTTTTGAGTCAATTCTCCAGATATAGTTCAGAGGGATCCTTTTCACGTGTAAGCTGGACTTACACCCCTCCTCTGCTCAGACCCTGCAATGGCCCCCTTCTCACGCAGAAGAAAATTAAAGTCCTCAATTCCTCCTGCTGTCTCCCCAGCTAGCTCTGCTGCCGCCCACCAGCCTTCTTGCTGGTCCTTGAAAACGCCAGCGCCAGCTCTGCACTGCTGTGCCCTCTGTCTGGAATGTTCTGCCCCAAGCATCCTCCTAGCTCACTCCCTCACCTCCTGCAGGCTCAGATGCCACCTCCATGAAGCCCTCCCTACTAACCTATTAAAAACAGAAACATACCCCCTACCACCTCTCCTGGCGTTCCCCATCCTCCTCTCTTGCTTTCTTTTTTTTTAATTAAAAAAAAAAATTTTATTGAAGGACTTCCCTGGTGGTCCAATGGTTAAGACTCGGCGCTCCCAATGCAGGGGGACCGGGTTAGATCCCTGGTCAGGGAACTAGATCCCACGTGCCGCAATAAAGATCCCGCGTGCTGCAACTAAGACCAGGGGCAGCCAAATAAATAAATATTTTTTAAAAAATGTTTACTGAAATATAGTTGATTTACAGTATTGTGTTAGTTTCAGGTGTCCAGCAAAGTGATACATATATATATATATTCTTTTTTAGATTCCTTTCCATTATAGTTTATTAAGATATTGAGTATAGTTCCCTGTGCTACACAGCAGGTCCTTGTTGTTTATCTATTTTATATATAATAGTGTGTATCTGTTAATCCCAAACTCCTAATTTATCCCTCCCCTCACCTTCCCCTTTGGTCACCATAAGTTTGTTTTCTATGTCTGTGAGTTTGTTTCTGTTTTATAAATAACTCATTTGCATCATTTTTTAAGATTCCGCATATACGTGATATTAGATGATGTTTGTCGTTCTCTGTCTAACGTACTTCATTTAGTATGACAATCTTTAGGTCCATCCATGTTGCTGCAAATGGCATTATTTCATTCTTTTTTGTGGCTAATATTCCTTTGTGTATATATATATATATATATATATATATTAATAGCACATCTTCTTTATCCATTCATCTGTCGATGGACACTTAGGTTGCCTCCATATCTTGGCTATTGTTAATAGTGCTGCTATGAACATTGGGGTGCATTTATCTTTTCAAATTAGACTTTTCTCCAGATACATGCCCAGGAGTGGGACTGCTGGATCATATGGCAACTATAGTTTTAGATTTTTAAGGAACCTCCATACTGTTCTCCATAGTAGCTGCACCAATTTACATTCCCACCAGCAGTTTAGGAGTGTTCCTTTTCTCTTCTGCCTTCTTATTCTCCAACACTTGCCATCAGCTAACATGCTCCATACCTGGCTTCATTTATTATCAGGCCCTCCCTACTAGGATATAAACCCCACGAAAGCAAGAACCTGTGGCTGTGTGTTCATTGCTGTGTCCACAGCCCCCAGAACGGTGCCTGACACAGAGTAAGGGGATCAGTAACTGAATGAATGACTGCCGTGATAGACTCAATGTTCTGTCTTGGGCTAGGTGGCGGTATCACTTCTAGTTCAGGGAACACACACCTGGCACCTCTTGCATGAGGCACACCCCATGCCCTGCAGGATCTAGGGGTGTAGAGGTGAACTGGAGAGGCCACCCTTGCCTTGTGGAGCTGACAGCCTGGTCTAGCGAAGGAGACATTAGAACATCGCAAGCGTCAGGAACAGAGATGTTCAGGAAGCAGGTCACAAGGACCCTCAGTCTAGTCTAGGGGCTCAGGAAAGGCCTACCATGAAGAAGTGACATTAACACTGAGACCTGGTTGACAGTACAGTTGGCCAGATGCAAAGAGAGAAGAGAATATTCCAGGCAGAGAAAAGAGCATGACAAAGTCTGAGGCTGAGAAAATTAGATCCAGCTCTTTGGAGGATAATGAGAGAGGACAATGGCAGAGACAGAGACAGAGAGACATAATATGGAGAACCAGCTCCAGGAGGATCCTGGACTTTATTCCCAGGCAGTGAGAAGTCAGGCTTTAAGTGATATGGTCAGATTTGCAAGTTTTTAACATTTGCTCTATATTAGGAGAAATGACTTGAAGACAGGCACGAATGGATGCAGCAAGATAATTTAGGTGGCCAGAGCTGATAGGGGTTTGCCCTAGGCTAGTGGTCATAGGAAGGACGTACCAGGAATGTAGTATGAGTTTATATAAAACTATCATCCTTACTCAGGTACTCCATCTCCCTCAAACCCTCATGATTCAAATCACCCAACAACCTGAACAATGAGAGAGGATAGAGTTGTAGACGAACTAAGATAAAAATGATTCTATTATTACAATTTTATGTTTATTTTAGAAACATATTGCAAAGTATGTTAATATTGTCTTGTTATTTATATTGCAGGAATAATCAAAACAAAATATTTTAGAGCATTTGCCAAATTAAATGTGCCATTAACAAAGAACAAAAATGGTGTTCTTAATGGAGTTAAAGAAGATAAAGCCCAGAAAAGTATTTTACTCCATTTACAATTGAGGAAATTGAAGTTCAGAGAGGTTAAGTCACTTCCCCAAGGTAATACAGCAAAAAAGTGATAGAGCTAGGACTTAAACCTAGCCTTTTGGACACCAAGTCTGGTTTCAATCCACTGACTTTTCCTTACAGTGCTAAGGTGCATCAGAGTCCTTTGATGTATGACCCTGTCTGATTTAATGCCTCCTTCAGGATTTTACTTATGAGAAATAGTTTCACTTGTTTATTAAGTGTCCCCTATGTGTACAATGCCAGGCTCTGTGGACACATGATGGGTAAGACCAGGTCCTAACCTCAAGGGACTTACAGCCTTGTAAACAGTGATAGCACTGTCTGCAAAATGCTAAGAGTACAGGATGGTAGGGGCGTGTCTGGAGAGCACAGACCTGGGTGTGGGAAGGGGTAGGGTCAGGGGAAACTTCCTTGAGGAATTTCATCTAAGTTACCCAAGTGGGACCCTTCCCAATGCCCCTAAAACCTCACTCCAGAATGAATTCCCAAAGAGGATGCACTTTCCTGCCTGTCTCATATTTTCTTTCCAAAATAATAATTACATGTTACTTCTAGAAAGAGCTCTATTTTTTAAAATTATTTTTTATGTTTTTTGTTTTTTTTTTTAATTTTTGGCTGCGTTGGGTCTTCGTTGCTGTGCACGGGCTTTCTCTAGTTGTGGCGAGCGGAGGCTACTCTTCGTCGCCGTGCGCGGGCTTCTCATTGCGGTGGCTTCTCTTGTTGAGGAACATGGGCTCTAGGCACACGGGGTTCAGTAGTTGTGGCACGCGGGCTCAATAGTTGTGGCTCGCGGGCTAAGTAGTTGTGGCTCGCAGGCGCTAGAGCTCAGGCTCAGTAGTTGTGGCGCGCGGGCTTAGTTGCTTCAAAGCACGTGGGCTCTTCCCAGACCAGGACTTGAACCCATGTCCCCTGCATTGGCATGTGGATTCTTAACCACTGCGCCACCAGGGAAGTCCCTAGAGAGTGATTTTCAAAGTGATTTTTGCATACAGTATCTCATTGGATTCCCACTACCATCCTAGGGAAACAGGCCACGCGGGTGTTATAATTTCTATTTTATAAGTGAGGAAAACAGGGACTCGAGAGGCTGGGTGACATTGTGCAATTTCACACATCCGAGCAGGGAGCTCAACCTAGAACCCGGGTTCCTAGACTTCTGGTCTACCGCTGTTTCCATTAAATCCCAAATGTCTCAGGGAGTTTACAGTCTCTCCTTCCTGACAGTTTCTTCCCACCTATTTTCTTCCCTTCAGGCACTGTGTACAGCCTGGGGCCCTTAAGCCTGTGAGCTGGCTGGCGAGAACATTAACAGAATAATTCACATATGACCGGAAGATAAGTTAGTGCTTGGTAGGTAAATTCCTAAAGGAACCAATCAATTTAATTCAAAATAAACATACCCTGGGCTCACTACCATTAATTAAAAACTTTCCAACATGACTTTTGATGATAATTTTGAAGGGAAGGGAGGGAGAAAGAATGACAGGAATGAACAGTGCAGTTTCCTCCTCTTTATCAGGTCTGGAACAAGCTGTACTCCTCAATTCTAGGAGTACATGTTGTTTTTATTTAACTCATTCGTCACAGGTTAAATGAAGCAACTGAAAAAAAAATGTGGCAAGAAGGAATCCACAGGCAGACGCTGGTCATCAGAGAAATAGAAATACACGAATCGCAAACTATGAAAAGTAGGAAAACAACTTTATCTGAAATAAAAATGGCAATTTCAAGGTCACTTTTACTTAAGGGGTAATCTCACAATAAATGTGAAAGGAATCCCCCGCTCTTAGAAAGACTAAGGTTTGTGAACTAGATCACTGACGTTTCCAAATTTACTCCCAGGATACATGGATATGCTGTGGGGAGAGGCCTTGAGGGGTCAGTTATTACGCACAGTCCTAGGAAATCGGGGAATACGCGCTTGGATTTACGGGGTAAAGTCTGTTCAAGGGACTTCGGGGCCCCCGGCCTCACTTTCTAATTCTAGAAATCACGAGAATTCATTTTCTACAGGTCCGGTCTGACAGTGCAGGCAGATCCAAGCACTTTTTCTCTTGAACAAAGGAGTAACCATGCCCAAAGCCCAGTCCAACCTGAAATACCAGATTTCCTAGTGAGAAATCAGCCCAGAGGCCTATCCCAGCAACTTCCTACCCTGTTTAACCCCTTCCTTCCCTCCGGCGGGGCCCCAGAATTCTACCTTCAAATACCATGAAGATTATTTGAATTTAAAATACATGTATATCTCTGAAAATCCTCACATCTAACTACTTTTTAGATATAAGTATGCATAACACTCTTCATACACACATCATTATTCTAAACAGTACTGAATGAGAACACTGCAGGACATGGTAAAGAGTACCACCAATCACTACAGAGTTATATATTCATCTTTCTAATTCATATTCCTTTTTGGATAAAAAAAATTAATTAATAGCTCTGATCATTTTTCAAACTATATCACCAAGGAATTTTGAGCTGGTTCACAAATAATATAGATCAGATGTCCCTTAAATCACCAAAAGTCTCTCTATTACTAAACTTTACACATTCCCATCCAGTAACTGAAAATACAAAGTTCTAAACTGAGTTTCTTTGATTCCAGTTGTTGAGATTCCTGTTGTGTTTTTTTTTTTTTTTTTTGGTTGCGCTGGGTCTTAGGTGCGGGAGGCGGGCGTCTTAGTTGCAGCCCACCAGCTCCTTAGTTGTGGTACGTGATCTTTTAGTTGCGGCATGCGGGATCTAGTTCCCTGAGCAGGGATCGAACCCCAGACCCTGCATTGGGAGCACAGAGTCTTAAGCACTGGACCACCAGGGAAGTACCCCTGTTGTCCTTTTTGTTTGTTTGTTTATATTTTTGGCTGCATTGGGTCTTCGTTGCTGTGTGTGGGCTTTCTCTAGTTGCAGAGCGTGGGCTTCTAATTGTGGTGGCTTCTCTTGTTGCGGAGCACAGGCTCTCAGCGTGCGGGCTTCAGTAGTTGTGGCACGTGGGTTCAATAGTTGTGGCTGGTGGGCTCTAGAGTGCAGGCTCAGTAGTTGTGGAGCACGGGCTTAGTTGCTCCATGGCTTGTGGGATCTTTGATTCCAGTTGTTGAGATTCCTGTTGTGTTTTTTTTTTTTTTTTTTGGTTGCGCTGGGTCTTAGGTGCGGGAGGCGGGCGTCTTAGTTGCAGCCCACCAGCTCCTTAGTTGTGGTACGTGATCTTTTAGTTGCGGCATGCGGGATCTAGTTCCCTGAGCAGGGATCGAACCCCAGACCCTGCATTGGGAGCACAGAGTCTTAAGCACTGGACCACCAGGGAAGTACCCCTGTTGTCCTTTTTGTTTGTTTGTTTATATTTTTGGCTGCATTGGGTCTTCGTTGCTGTGTGTGGGCTTTCTCTAGTTGCAGAGCGTGGGCTTCTAATTGTGGTGGCTTCTCTTGTTGCGGAGCACAGGCTCTCAGCGTGCGGGCTTCAGTAGTTGTGGCACGTGGGTTCAATAGTTGTGGCTGGTGGGCTCTAGAGTGCAGGCTCAGTAGTTGTGGAGCACGGGCTTAGTTGCTCCATGGCTTGTGGGATCTTCCCAGACCAGGGCTCGAACCCGTGTCCCCTGCATTGGCAGGCGGATTCTTAACCACTGCACCACCAGGGAAGTCCACACCTGTTGTCCTTTTTGAAAGTCAGTCTTTAGGCTCTGGAGTTTAGTCTTGTGATCTTTCTTAATCTCAATGCATGTAATAGCAGTATCTCTTTCTCCTCTTCTGTTTAATTTATGTAGGGTTTTTTTTTTTTAAGTAGTAGATACGAAGAGTTTTGGTTGTTAAAAATCCTGTGAACAGAAAAATAGTAGACTCTGAAGCAGACATTTTTTTATTAAAAACTAGTAAAAAGATGTAAATGAGAGTGAAATATTTTTCTCCCTTGCAAGAGCGAGCTATACCGTTTCCGTTTTTCCTTTTCTTCTTCCCTTTTTTTTTTTTTTTTTTTTTGCCTATGAAGTTAGGAAAGATAAAAAAACAAATACTCTTTGATAGCAGAAATGTAGAGGAAATGAACACTTTCAAACACTGTTGGTAAGAGTATAAATGAGTAAAAACCTATTTGGAACGTAAGCTAGCAATTAGTATACAAAGACTCAATCATTTCCTTTGATCTGATCATTCTGCTTTGATCCATTTATTCTAAGGAAATAATTAAAGATGCATAAAAGTTTTGGGTAAAAGATATTCATTTCAACATGATTTATAATGGTGAAAATTGGAATCATCCAAGGGAGAACTGAAAAACTAAACTGCCATTCCCTGATTGCTGGTGGCCAAGGAACCAGCCAGACATCTTTACTTCTTACTTCTGGATCTACTCTGCACATTAATGTAACTTGATGTGTGCACTGGATTCTTCAGAAACCGAGTCAATGAGTTTAATAAATTGTAGACAATCTGCCAATCAGTCAAGGTTCTGACTTAAATTACTAAAATTCAAGAACTGTATTAAACTTTTCTGCCCAAGAGTAAACAATTTCTTTATTTTAAGTTTTTCATTTTCCTGGGTAAGAACCCTACCAACAAACAGCAATTTGTTGTGATTGATATTAACATGATCCAATTTGTTCTCTTACAAATGAATACAGCCCTATATATTTATTAACATTTAACTAACATAATTAAATGAATAATTTAAAAATCAAATATTTTTAAAGTACTTTCTCTAATGAGATCTATGCAATTCACGTGACAACTTCCTCGCGGAATGCACAATGTGACAATTGGCTTGTCACAGGCAGTGAGTGGTGCAAGAATTTTACGTGCATTGATTCACTGAATCTTCACTCCAGCCCTAGGAAGTGGGTGCTGTTATTATCCCCCTTTTACACATGAGTAAGCTGAAGTATGAGAGCTTCAGTAATTTGCCCAGTAACCCAGCTAGGAAATAGCAAAGCTAGAATCGGAATCCAGACAGTCAGCATGGAGGTCTCAACCACCTGCCACATCACTATTAAAATACAATAATTAGATACAAATGAAATAATTAAAATTTACGTAACCTAGATTAATATTGAAAACACATTGGGCTTTTGGTTAAATCGAAGCAGAGGAGGGAGGGAAGAGATGATCACATAGGGTTTATCAAGAAGGTAATGATGCCAAAACCTTCACTGGGCCTCAGGGAGGGGAAGTGGCCGGTGAAGAACATTCTAGGCCAACAGCACCATGTGATCAAAAGACAAGACTCAGGAGTGATCGGCTTGTCCCTGAGGCTGGAATACCAGTGATGAGGAGGAAGGAAGAGCAGGCAAGGATTAGAAAGCAAGGACTGTGTTTTATCTTGTCTCTGTATTTTGTGTCTCTTTACTTTGGTTTTTTATTTTATTTTTTTCTTTCCGGGAGAAATAAAGATGGAAGAATTTTAAGTGGTAGAATGACACAACCAGGTATGTTTTCTAAGGAGCCATCGCTCTGGCAGCAGTGTGAGAGGTGGGTTGGAGAATGGAAGATTTGGGGGCCAATAAGACCAGTTAAAAGGCAAGAAACATAAATAGCTGCAGAGGACTTCCCTGGTGGCACAGTGGTTAAGAATCCGCCTGCCAATTCAGGGGACATGGGTTCGAGCCCTGGTCCCAGAAGATCCCACATGCCGCGGAGCAACTAAGCCCGTGTGCCACAACTACTGAGCTTGTGCTCTAGAGCCCACGAGCCACAACTGCTGAGCCCACGCACCACAAGTACTGAAGGCTGTGTGCCATAACTACTGAAGCCCACTCGCCTAGAGCCCATGCTCTGCAACAAGAGAAGCCACCGCAGTGAGAAGCCCTCAGACCACAATGAAGAGTAGCCCCACTCGCTGTAACTAGAGAAAGTCCGTGCGCAGCAACGAAGACCCGATGCAGCCAAAAATAAATTAATTAATTAATTTGAAAAAAAAAGAATGTTCACCAAAAAAAAAAAGTTTTTTAAATAAATAACTGCAGGGCAGTTGGATTGGAGAGGAAGGGACAGAGTCAAAGCTTCATTTAACAGATAGAATTCAAGGCTTTGATCACCAATTAGATGTGAGGGATTAAAGAAACAGTGATGTGACAGGTAATTGGCTAAAGAAAATTTACTTGAATACATATGTAGGCATATATTTTAGAGGCACCATGCTGAGTAAACTACTTGTCAGAAGACCATGTAAGTTCCAAAGAGGGGAATTTACTTTTTTTTTCCTTCCTTGTATTTCCCCTCCTTATAACATCCTGAACCACAATCGTTCTGTTTTCACTTTTAATTACTGAGTCACTTCAAGATAGACACGGTATGAAAGACAAAATTGGTTTCTCAATCATCTTTCCATAATCAAGTTTCCTTTGAATTTGTTAAGGACCCAAGAATGCACATCGAATACAGACAATTCCTAATAACCTTGTTTTTTAAAACATAAAAGTTGTTTTTAAAGTATAGATCTGACTCTGACATAGAAATGCAAATACCATAAAAATTTCCGTTTTACCTCTTTCAAATCTCACCCTTTAAGTAGTCAGTTTCCTGAAACACATCTAAAGGAATACAATTATAAATTTATGTTCTAGAGGAAAATTAAACAATCAGCTTGAGTATGTTAGCTGATAGTAAATGTGCCTTTGTCTCATCCAATTTGCAATTCTGTTCTAACTGAGGAGAGCAAGTTGTCCAAATAATTGTCAAAGACTGATAAAATGAAGAACTAAGAAATACATATTTAAATTAAATAATAAAAGCCTCTGAAAACTACTAAAAGCACTAAAAAACAATGATCTCCGAAGAACCAGAGAGTGGCATCTGAAAACCCCATACAAGAAACAGTAAGGATGACACACCAGAGAAGCATGTAACAAATCCACTGTTCTCAGAGACAGGACACAGATGTCTGCTAAAGCTGCATGTCCCGACCTCCATGGCTAGGAGGCTGAATTACAGCCTAATTAGAGCCAGAGAAGAAGGCTTTGTCTCTTTCTTCTCCCAAGAGAAGCAAAGGTAAAGCTGGAATTGCAATTTGCTGGGCGGCCTGGGCCAAGCATAGTTTTGCACCATTCTCTAAAGTAAAAGAAAAGTATATGAAGGAAAAGCCGTAATGGAAATATAAGACATCAGAACAATGACAAAGAAAGCTTGTTCAGAAAAATGACAGAGTACATGTATTTTCTAAATCCAGTAACATTCCGTTTTATCAATAACTGCTGTTGCTAAGTATTAATGGGAATAAGAAAAAGTACACCGGCTTTTAAGTCAGACAGACCACCACCACTCGGGAGCTGTGTGATCTTGGGCAAGTTACTCAACCTCTCTGACACTTCATTTCCTTCATCTGCAAAATGGTGGTAATGATACCTATAATTATACCTTTCAAGAGATGGTATAAAAATTAAATGAAGTAATAAATGTAAATAAATAAAACCTCTAACATAATGCCTGGCATATAACACAAATGGTCATTACGATAGTATGCTTGAAGGTTCTTCATTGACCTTGTATTTGTAAAAAATAAGTTATTAGAGATCTTTTTCCCTTCTAGCACCAAATGAGGCAAAGTTGACTCTTCTTCTCCTGCCTGTCCAACCCGGCCTCATCTTATGATTTGAATCATGGCCCAAAAAACAAAAACAAAACCAAAAAAAACCCTAACAAACAAAAACACTTGAGTGCTTACTGCGTGTGTCTAGGAGCATGCTAAGTGCCATGCCAGATACAAAAGAAGAGAAAGGACGTTCTCCGTCCTCAAGGGCCCTGCAACAATACAAACAAGAAAGTGAGACCTCCATAGATGAAACGACTGGAATCAAGCTTAAAAATATAAGGTCCTGGGGCTTCCCTGGTGGCGCAGCGGTTAGGAATCCGCCTGCCCATGCAGGGTACACAGGTTCAAGCCCTGGTCCGGGAAGATCTCACGTGCCGCGGAGCAACTAAGCCCGTGCGCCACAACTACGGAGCCTGCGCTCTAGAGCCCGTGAGCCACAACTACTGAAGCCCGCACACATAGAGCCCGTGCTCTGCAACAAGAGAAGCCACCGCAATGAGAAGCCCGTACACCGCAGTGAAGAGGAGCCCCCGCTCACCGCAACTAGAGAAGCCCACGCGCAGCAACAGAGACCCAACGCAGCCAAAAATATATATCTATATAAATATATATATATGTATATATAAGGTCCAGCACGAGATTACATGATATCGACTGGATAACCATGGTTACTCCCTGTGGAAAGAACTGATGTGGGTTAGAGCACTGATGCTCAAACTCTCTGTGGTGAGAGACCGCTTTTGTTTTAATTTCCGATCCATCATGAACCAAGAAGTGGTCCTATGGCCCATGGCCGCGACACAGCTCAGGCTGTATCCAGTTCATCACCTGAGTCTGACAGCACTGAGGGTGCCCTATGCCTTGTGTCAACAAGACAGATTCATCAGTCACGTGCTTGGATGCCGGGGTAATGCTAAATTGCCAAAAAGCTTTTAAATGCTACTCTCTATTTCTCCGCTCATACTGTTGCAGCCCAGTAACAAACAGTTTCCGAACTAGTTTTGAACTTGTAGTCTGTGGGCTACTCTCCAAGTTGTCCGGAGCTGGACCTAAGGGGAAGGGTTTTGACTGTTCCAGAAGGAGCAGCGGCAGACAGAGGAAGGTCTGGGGGCTGGGATGAGCCCTGCATGTACTGGGATAATTTTGTTTGTTTGTTTGTTTGTTTTTGTTTTTGTGGTATGCGGGCCTTCCTCTGCTGTGGCGTCTCCCGTTGCGGAGCACAGGCTCCGGACGCGCAGGCCCAGCGGCCGTGGCTCACGGGCCCAGCCGCTCCGCGGCATGTGGGATCTTCCCGGACCGGGACGCGAACCCGCGTCCCCTGCATCGGCAGGCGGACGCGCAACCACTGCGCCACCAGGGAAGCCCCTGGGATAATTATTTTTATCACAACTTGGAACAAATCAGTAGAATTTGGGGCAGGGTCTAAAAAGGTAAAGCAAGCACCTCTATATCTCATAGTGCAAGGGAACAATTCGTTCAGTAGGGATCCCGAAAACAATAAAAAGGAGAGGACCTACAGGAAGCATTCCCAAACTGTCCCCTGATTGGCTTATGAGCTACTGAGGAGTAGAGTCAAAGGCACACTCCTCAGTAAGAACATCAACACTTTGTGTTTGTGGGTACATCTCAGGGGTTCTCTTAGTCGTCAAAGCGAAAGAAGCAGGAATGGGTTCAAGGTCTGGGGCAAGTTCTGCCTGTTCTGCAGCAATGAGCACAGGCTCTCAAGCCACACACTATTGGAGTTCAAATCCCAGTTCCTCCGTTTACCTGCTGTGCTACCTTGGGCCAGCGGCTTGATCTTCACTTTGGTTTCTTCAACTGTCAAGTGGGGGTAACAATAGCACCTTCCTCACAAAGGGTCATTGTGAGAACTGAATGAGGTCATGCATGTAGATCCCTGAGAACAGTGCCTGGCACCCTGCAAGGGTTAGCTATGATCATTATTACCACTACTATTACTATTATTATTATTACTACTACTACTCATTATTATTCGACTTTTCCCCTCTGACAGGTTCATCCCCAAGGCCCATTTGAGAGGTATTTAAGAAGTCTACGTCCCACACCCCTGAACTCAGACAATGAACCCCTGATATTCAAAAGCCCCCAGTCCAATAATTCAAAAAGATGCATGCCACACTATGTTCATAGCAGCACTATTCACAATAGCAGCCAAGACATGGAAACAACGTAAATGTCCATTGACAGATGAATGGATAAATAAGATGTGGTACAGATACACAATGGAATACTACTCAGCCATTAAAAAGAATGAAATAATGCCATTTGCAGCAACATGTATGGACTTAGAGATTATCATACTAAGTGAAGTCAGAGATTATCATACTAAGTGAAGTCAGAAAGAAAGACAAACAACATATGATATCACTTATACGTGGAATCTAAAATGTGACCCAAATGAACCGATCTACGAAACAGAAGCAGACTCACAGGCATAGAGAACAGACTTGTGGTTACTAAGGGAGAGCAGGGGAGAGGGAGGGATGGATTGGGAGGCTGGGATTAGCAGATGCAAACCACTATATATAGAATGGAAGAACAACAAGGTCCTACTGTATCGCACAGGGAACTATATTCAATAGCCTGATTTGCTGTACAGAAGAAATTAACACAACATAGTAAATCAACTATACTTCAATAAAATTTAAAAAACAAAAACAAAAACCCCCAGTCCAAACAGACCGCTTGAAAAGACTTCTTTCCTTGGCCCCCTTTCCCGGTTAGTTGCTACTCAGGCCCTTCAAAGCCCATTTCAAATGCACATAAGCTGTATTCATTAGGAATTGCATGCAACCGTGTGGAGTGGAAACTTAGCTGCTGCGGCTCCATCAAGTAGGGGCTAATTGTCAGCACCCACCAAAAAGTCAGGGGGTGGAAAATCCGGGGCTGGTGCAGCAGGTCTTTGACATCGTCAAGACCCCGGGCGCCTTTTATCTTTCTCCTCTACCATCCTTAGCATGTGACATCAGTCCCCATGTCAATCCACGAACATCCCCATCAGGCAGGAAGCGGAACAAAGAGCCACGAATGAGGAGGTAGCACCTGTACCTGGAAAATAGCACCCACCCAGCATTCTCGTTGGTGGAGGCTGTGACAGGTGGACACCCAGAGTTGTAAAGGAGGTAAAAAAAGGAGTTTTTAAAGCTGGATAGTTTGCTGATCCAAACACAATCTGGATTCTGTTCATAACAAAAAAGGTAAGAATGATTATTGGAAAGATAACCAGCAAAGAGGCTTTCCTTGATGCCTAAAATTGTAAGATATTTTCAGAGCATCATACACTCCTCCTTTGTGAGTCACTTAGATGTACGTTGTAATTCAGTAATTTCTTACATGAATAATTTTTAATATCTTTCTCACAACAGAACATAAGCTTTAGGAAGGTGGGAACCATGTGTCTCCTGCTCAGCTGACCCCAGGACCCCCAGGGCCTAGCCCAGTGCCTTATATACAGTAAGCACACAATAAATAGATGCAGAATTGGCCAAAAAAAAAAAACTTAATAAAAGCTAATGAATATACTTATTAGCTGTAGACAATTAACTTCACTTTATTCTTGTTTAATCTCAGGCTAGAAATTTTTTATATGCCTTATAAGGTTAATGTTATGAAGAATATGTGAAAAGAAAATCAAGAAACACTGGGAAAGTATGTTGGGTAAAAACTTGATCCATGTGGTAAGAGAAAAAATAGAACCTTACTATTCATAAGGGATATGCTTTAAGGTCATGGGAATAGAGAAATGTCACATAGGAAGATGCCAGGAATATCACTATATTACTTGGTATTAAGTACTGGAGGTAGAGACAAATTTAGATATGGCTGCCTTTTTCTTTTCTCCTCTTTCTCTCCTCCCAGTAAAAGACAGACATGTTTTTATAAGCTGAATTAAACTACTCAGGGGAACTCATTTACCAGTAGAAGGTTATCTTTGTTCACTCACTTAACCAACACTTGTGGGAACATGCCCTGTATTAGGTCCCAGGAGAGCAACAGTCCTTAAACAAACTCAGTCGTGACCCACATGACACTTATGTGCCCGGTGGGGTAGTAGGGCAAGACAATAAAGAAGTAAACAAGGGCTTCCCTGGTGGCGCAGTGGTTAAGAATCCGCCTGCCAATGCAGGGGACACGGGTTTGAGCCCTGGTCCGGGAAGATCCCACATGCCGCGGAGCAACTAAGTCCATGAGCCACAACTACTGAAGCCTGCACTCCTGGAGTCCGTGCTCCACAACAAGAGAAGCCACCGCAATAAGAAGCCAACGCACCGCAACAAAGAGTAGCCCCTGCTCGCCACAACTAAAGAAAGTCCACGCGCAGCAACGAAGACCCAACACAGCCAAAAATAAATAAATAAATTTATATTTTAAAAAAGTAAACAGATTTACTGCTGGTCATAAATGCTATGAGGTGCTGTGCATAGAGTAATGAGAGGGAGGTGACATTGCAGCCACCACCCGAGAATGAGAAGGCAACCATTGGAACAGCCAGGGAAAGAACGCCAGGTGGCCAGAACATCACAGGCAAGGCGAGAGCTTGATATGGTCCATTTCTCTAATGGCATCTCTTACCACTCACCTTGACTCACTGGCCAACCCTGCTGGTA
Source organism: Physeter macrocephalus (assembly GCF_002837175.3). Lineage (NCBI taxonomy): Eukaryota > Metazoa > Chordata > Mammalia > Artiodactyla > Physeteridae > Physeter > Physeter macrocephalus. The sequence continues at coordinate 26,188,187 of NC_041216.1, forward strand.
CTTGAACATGCCATGCATGGTCTTGCCTCAGGCCCTTTGCACGTACTGTCCTGCCACACTCTACTTAAACACTCTTCCCCTGCACCTCCCTGTTATTCACTCTGATTCAGAACTCTGCTCAATAAAGTAGTAGGGAAACGGATGATGCTACAACAATATCCCTTCCTGCATTAATTCAACACATATGGATTGAACACTTATTACATGACAAGTACGGCCTCAGGACCTGCGGATATAATGATCAGATGCAAGATTAATTTCCTGCTCTCACAGATACTGCATCCTAGTTGGGGAAGTCGACAGTAAACAAACAAACCTAGAATGTCAGATAATGATGTGTCAGAGGATGAGAGTTTCTATTTTATTTTATTTTATTTATTTAATTTTTTTGCGGTACGCGGGCCTCTCACCGTTGTGGCCTCTCCCGTTGCGGAGCGCAGGCTCCGGACGCGCAGGCTCAGCGGCCATGGCTCACGGGCCCAGCTGCTGCGTGGCATGTGGGACCCTCCCGGACCGGGGCACGAACCCGTGTCCCCTGCATCGGCAGGCGGACTCTCAACCACTGCGCCACCAGGGAAGGCCGAGAGTTTCTGTTTTAGATAGGGTGGTCAGAAGAGGCCTCTTTGAGCAGAGCAGCCAAATGATCTAAGTAAGCCATGAGAAGACGGGGGTGGGGGGGAAGAAAATGGAAGCAGAGACACAGCAAATGCAAATAAGGCAGAAGCTATCTTCCGAAAAACCACAAGAAGATGTCTCAACAGAGCTGTTATATAAAAATTACATAAAAATGCTGTGTCGCCCAATAAAGATAGGTTGAAGTCCCAGGCCCCAGAACCTTACAATGTGCTCTTGTTTGGAAAAGGTGTCTTACAGAAATAACTAGTTAAGATGAGATCATAGTAGAGTTAGCTGGGCCCTTACTGTTAATCCATATTGGATTAACAACATGACCAGTGTCCTTACAAGAAGACCATGTGGCGATGGGGGCAGAGATTGGAGCGACGCAGCTGCAGGTCAAGGAGTGCCAAGGATTGGTGGCCACCACCAAAAGCTGGAAGAGGCAAGGAAGAATCCTACCTAGAGTCCCAGGGAGGATGGCCCTGGCGACACGTAGATTTTGGACTTCTGGACACCAGAGCTGTGCACCAATACATTTCTGTTGTTTTAAACCACCCAGTTTGTGGTGCATTGTCATGGCAACCCCAGGAAACAAATACAGATGCCTATTAGACATCCAAGGTCTGGAGTTGAGAGGAGAGTTTGGGGCTAAAAATGTCAATTTGGAGATTTAATTTTAACACCATGAGCAAATAGACCGGACTTCACTATAGCGCGAAATCCAACAGTCTGCTACACACAGACTACAGGAGTTACATAAACGTGAGCAGAGGCCAACCTCTGAAGTAACAGGATGGTCTACATTCTAAGACACCTGCACAAATTTAAGAAGAGCAGAGCAATCCCCATAGTATCAGATTAAATCAATGCCAGAGCAAGAAGCATTAGCAGATAAAATCACCATGTAATGGTAAACCACTAGGCACTAAAAACGTGACACTAAATTCATGTTCCAATGAATATAATAAAAATGTCTTAAGTGGTGGAAATGCGGCCAATAAACATATATAATGGTCACCAAGATCTCAATACTTACCCAAGTGACAGAATTAAATATCAAAGAATTAGACAAAGAAAGTAGCCCAACATCATACAATAAGTGAGATAGAATGAGCAGGTATAAATGGAGAATATTGGCAAGTCAACCCTCAACTTCCTTCACCAGGATACAGATCTCTCTCCTAAAAAGTTTCCAAATTCTAGAACAGAATTTAGTTATATTCTTAGATCCAAATAAAAACCAAAAAATGAGCAAAAATAAAAAGTACCTTGAAGTAATCTAAACCTACACACTATGAAACAACATCTAGGATGGGATAACATTCAGAACATGTCAGACTATTTTCACAGAGACTAAGATACATATAATACCTCAATTTATAAAATGCTGTCTTAAGGTATAAGTCCTGTTCATTAGGCTCTTGGGAGTGAGAAAAGTCTGCCTGGGAACACTGTCATCCATCCCTCCGACTGCCGTGGTTGGCTCGGCTGATTGGTCAGGCCCTCTGCATCCCTCCCCAGAGCTCAGGCCCCATCTGGAGGAAGCAGGCTGGGCCTTTCCTGGAGAAGCTGTTGTTCCCTTTACAGAAACTTTACTAAGTTTTCTTTTTTTCTTTTCTGTTTCTAAAAAGTCCCTGAAGTTGCTCATTTTTAACGAAATCTCACGTTATCTAAACACCAGGTCCAAATTTTTATTCCAGCAGCCTGATAATCAGATTAAAAATGGTGTAGAATCCGTTGTAACAAACAATGATTCTCAGACTCCAGTGAGTATAAGTGGGTGTCTGGCAGCAGGACGGATTTCCTGCCTCCTGTGTTTGATGAAATCTCTAGTTATGACATTGTTATGTCACTAAGACGCGTAGCTTGCCAAACCTCATCCGGGACATTTATGTGGGTTTTCCCGAATTCCCTTCGGCAACTTAAATGCTCGACATGATTGCCAGCTACCAGGGAAATTAAACAGGGAATATTCAGGAAATATAAAGTGACTAACAGTTCATAGTTGCACAATTGTTTCTCACGGGCATTTTCCACGGCTGGGAAACAAACTTGAGGATACAGTAGAACCCCATAAGGCGTTCACAGACTCTGAGGTTCAGAGTCGACCGACATATGCAGACATTTCTGGTCCTGTTCCTGGAAGGACGGGGTGTTTTGGTCATGATCGTCTCTGCCTGGGGCTTTTGCTCAAGGATGTCCCAACCGTCATGATTAAACACAATCAGAACTGCGTTAGCAAAGGTCAACGTTTGAAAGTTTTTTAGGTACATGATCACTTTTCCTTCCTAAAAATAATGAATTCCTAAGCATCTGAAATCAAGAAGAACTGTCAAAAGAAGCACAGTAAAATCTTTGCATTCAAACTTAACATTTCACAATCATTTGAGATTATGTTGTTATACCCTCAAGACATAAACCAACAAAAAAACCCAGAAAATCTGAATAAGAAGTGCTAATTTGTTACACAGAATGGGGGAAATGTGAGGAGCTAGCCAAATCTGGACATTACCTAACAGTGTGACACAACTTCTTGAGATGAAGGCGCCCAGGAAGGGAGTGTGATTCTCTTAGGAAAGTAAAGAGATGACCAACGTCAGCTCTCTAAGCTCAAGCTCAAGTGTATGCAAACAGAACAACTGAAGACCAGAAAACACAACATGTCCTCGTTTGAAGTGGACTGAAAAGATATCTTCCACAAAATGGAAAACAGGATTTTTGGACCAGGATCATAGACTTCTGGAATCCCCTCTATTTTTAGACAAAATAGGAAACAAAACCTTCTGTGAAAACTTGACTTTTTAAAGTATATATTTATTTATTTATTTGGCTGCGTCAGGTCTTCGTTGCAGCACGTGTGGGTCTTTCATTGTGGTGAGCGGGCTTCTCTCTAGTTGTGGCACGCGGGCTCAGTAGTTGTGGTGTGCAGGCTTAGTTGCCCAGCAGCATGTGAGACCTTAGTTCCCCCACCAGGGATCAAACCCGCGTCCCCTGCATTGCAAGGCAGATTCCTTACCACTGGACCACCATGGAAATCCCAAAACTTTACTTTTATAGTAGGCTTGTTTTATCTCAGACTTTCCTGTAGCAGTTAATTTATATTTATATATAAACTGAATCATATAGTAAGGTGTTTATTTGCAAAATATGTAGCATGTGCTTTCTCTGTCCCCATTCATCCTGTAACTAACAAAAAGAGGGGGGGAAACTCAGAATCTCTAAAATCCTGCTTGGGTGAAGTGTTTTTGTATCTATGGACCCATCCCACAAACTCATCAACTGTTTCACTCCATGCTTGTCTACCCTCCAGGATATATACTGGAGCCAGATGGAAATTCCACTGACTAAATTAAAACACACTAATTGGGCATCAAATTTCTCCTGAAAATGTTCCTTCCCAGCATCATAGATGAGGTATCGTGTGGGTGTCGGATGTACGACTAAGAGGAAATTCACTCTTTCTGTACAAATACATCATTCAGATTCACTTTACTAAATTTTCTTATTGGCTCCTGGAAATGATCAAATGTAGAGTGTGGGAATTTAACTGCTCAAACATTCAAAAGGTTTATTCAGTGAAGGGGAAATAAGAATAGTGGAAAGAAGACAGCTAAATGGTTTCTAGTTAAGATGTATTCCTTTGCAAAACAATACTAGAAAATCGAAGGCTACGTCTGGGATACAGAGGTGTACAGATGCTCTCACCTTCAGTGGATGCACGCAGGTATTTTTGCAGTTCAAATAATTTGCTAAATGTTTTGAAGAACCAGTTTTAAGACTTTCTGTTCCAACATTAATTTCTAGTTTGTAGTATCACCAAGAACACACTGTATAACATTAACCGTATAGTTAAGCAAGTCCCATCGATATATTATTCAGGCCCATGAATTGCAATGAATATAACAGTTCTTTAGCTATTGTACAGTTTTTATGATGATTAAAAGATAACTTGAGGGCTTCCCTGGTGGCGCAGTGGTTAAGAATCTGCCTACTAATGCAGGGGACACGGGTTTAAGCCCTGGTCCGGGAAGATCCCACATGTCGCGGAGCAACTCAGCCCGTGTGCCACAACTACTGAGCCTGCGCTCTAGAGCCCACAAGCCACAACTACTGAAGCCTGCGTGCCTCGAGCCCATAGTCCACAACAAGAGAAGCCACCACAATGAGAAGCTCACGCACTGCAATGAAGAGTAGCCTCCACTCACTGCAACCAGAGAAAAGCCCGTGCACAGCAACGAAGACCCAATGCAGCCAGAAACAATAAATAAATTAAATTAAATAATAAAATAAATAAATTAAAAAAAAAAAAAGATAACTTGAACCTTCAAGTTTTGTTCAGAATAGCTGACCTGACCTAAATGCCACTGAGGATGGTTTTTTTTTTAATCTTTATTTTATATTGGACTACAGTTGATTCACAATGTTGTATTAGTTTCAAGTGTACGCAAAGTGATTCACTTATACATATACATATATCTATTCTTTTTCAAATTCTTTTCCCATTTAGGTTATTACAGAATATTGAGCAGAGTTCCCTGTGCTACACAGTAAGTCCTTGTTGTTTATCTATTTTATATATAGTAGTTTGTATCTGTTAATCCCGAACTCCCAGTTTATCCCTCCCTACCCACCTTTCCCCTTCGGTAACTATGAGTTTTATTTCTATGTCTGTGAGTCTGTCTCTGTTTTGTAAATAAGTTCTTTTGTAACTGATGATATTTATATAGACATTAAAAGACTCTGTATTCCTCAGATCAAGGTCAACGTGAACAATGACAAATCATGTCTGTATCCTTGATAGGAAGTGATGAAAATAGCACTTTCCCTCCATGGTCTTCCTCCCCAAAACCAGTAACATCATAAGAAAAATAAGAAAAATAAGAAAAATAACATCATAAGAAAAATATTAGATAAATTCCAATAGAGGGACATTTTACAAAATACCTGACCAGTCCTCCTCAAAACTGTCAAGGTCATCAAAAACAAGAAAAATCTAAAAAAAACTGTCACAGCCCAGAGGAACCTCAGGTGACATGAAGACAAGGCTATATGGTGTCCTGGATGGACTCCTGGAACAGAAAAAGGACATTAGGTAAAAACTAAGGAAATCTGCATAAACGATGCACTTTGGCTGATAATAACGTATCAATATTGGTTCATTCATTTCAAGTGATGTTAATCATAGGGGACCCTGTGTGCGGGGTAAGTGGAAACTCTGTCCTACTTTCTCAGTTTTTCTGTAAAAATAAAACTGTCCAAAAAATAAAGTCTACTTTAAACATCTTTATTGCTATTTTTTTAAATGCCATAGCTTAATGTCCATAACTTATAGTTCAAATAAAAATTATATAGATAGAGAAAACCGAAAAGGAAAAGAATAAGATGAAGGTAATAAAATGTTAACATTTGAGGACTCTGGGTGAAGGTACTAGAGAATTCCTTGCACTAATCTTGCAACTTTTCTGTAAGTCTGAAATTGTGTCAAAATTTTAAATAATTGTCATAAATAAAGAGACATATACTAAAATGTATATACATGTATTTGTAACATATGTGATAGACAATGAATTAATTCCTCAATATATAAATCGTAAGAAAAAAACAAATGCCACAATAAAAAAGAGAACAAGTATAAGGGCCAGTCATCGTATGCATGAGTATGTATGTATATATGGGTACGTATGTATACACACATATATATTCAACTTCAGTACCAGTAAGAGAAATGCATATTTTCTTAAAACTACGATAAAATTTTGCCTAATAAATCAACCCTCAAAAACAAAGAAACAAACTTAAAAAAAAAAAATCTGAAACTAACCCAAAACTCCAAAGATGCAAAGTGTATCACTAATTGAGTGTACTTCTACTAGGTGTCCCAACAATCTGGTTGCCATTTGGCAAATGGAAAAGTTTTGAAAGATGATTTGTCTCTTTGATTCAAGATTTCCTTTACTTGATAGTATTTGTCCCGAGGAAATAAGCAGAGAGATGGAAAATTACATACAAGGCAGTTCATTATAACATTATTTATAATAATATTATGTTCAAAATCTAATACTCAGGACTGGTCAGACATGAATCATTCTATATCCATACGATGGATTACTAAGTAGCTATGAAAAAATCCTGTCGTGAAAGGGTGCTTATTGACAATGGGAATAATATTATAATGTTAACAATATGTACACTGTTAACAGCAGTTATCTTTGGGTGGTGTTATTATTTTGCAAGCAGTAACTTTCAGACACCATGAAAAGAGATTCTACATGGGTCTTAGGGCATAAGCACAGCTGTGATTCTATTCCCAATGGAATGCAATGGCTGTCATGGAGGCTGAGCCTTAGGAAGAGCTGAAGATGAGAAATAGCACGGACTTTACAATAAAATACTGAGTTTTCCCAACTTAAAAAAAAAAAAAATCGGGCTTCCCTGGTGGCACAGTGGTTAAGAATCCACCTGCCAATGCAGAGGACACGGGTTCGAGCCCTGGTCCAGGAAGATCCCACATGCCACAGAGCAACTAAGCCCGTGCGCCACAACTACTGAAGCCCGCATGCCTAGAGCCCATGCTCTGCAACAAGAGAAGCCACTGCAATGAGAAGCCTGTGCACCGCAATGAAGAGTATCCCCCACCAGCAGCAACCAGAGAAAGCCTGCACGCAGCAACAAAGACCCAACGCAGTCAAAAATAAATAAATAGAAATAAAAATAAAAAATTCTAGGGGCTTCCCTGGTAAGACTCTGCACTCCCAATGCAGGGGGCCTGGGTTCAATCCTTAGCCGGGGAACTAGATCTCGCATGCATGTCGTAACTAAGAGTTCACACATTGCAACTAAAAGATCCCGCATGCCACAACTAAAGATCCCACGTGCTGCAACTAAGACCCAGCCAAAATAAATAAATAAATAAATTTAAAAATAATAATAATTTTAAAATTCTATATATTCATCCATTTTGCAAATATCTAAGTACCTGCTCAAAACAGTAGGTTAGGGGCTCTGTGAGAGAAGGAGAAAAGTCTACAAAGTTGGATAAGGGATGTTCTCTGTCCTAAATGAGCTTATAATTTAGCAGGGATGATCAAAACAATTTTACAAATAACTATAATACAAGGCACAACATTGGAGGAGGGAGAGAGTATATCCAGTTGAGATGAAAATAAAGATGAAAATAAAGGAGGGACTTCCCTGGTGGCGCAGTGGTTAAGAATCCGCCTGCCAATGCAGGGGACACGGGTTCGAGTCCTGGTCTGGGAAGATCCCACATGCCGTGGAGCAACTAAGGCTGTGCGCCACAACTACTGAGCTTGTGCTCTAGAGCCCGCGAGCTACTACTACTGAGCCCACGTGCCACAACTACTGAAGCCTGCGCACCGAGAGCCCGTGCTTCGCAACAAGAGAAGCCACCACAGTGAGAAGCCTGTGCACCGCAACGAAGAGTAGCCCTCACTCACTGCAACTAGAGAAAGCCCGCGTGCAGCAACGAAGACCCAACCCAGCCATAAATAAATAAATAAACATTAAAAAAAAAAGAAAAGAAAGGAGAGGGTATCTGAAAAGAGTCTTTTTATTTTTATTTTTTGGCCTCACTACGTAGCACGCAGGATCTTCCCCGACCAGGGATCAAACCCATGTCCCCTGCATTGGGAGCATGGAGTCTTAACCACTAGACTGCCAGGGAAGTCCAAAGAGAGTCATCTTTTAACTGGCTGCTGTTGCCATGGGAAATACTAAGGATGAAATGTGCAAGGATAGTACAGGGAACAGCATGAAATAGGAGAGAAATGGGGAAAAAAAAGCTTATTCAAGAAAGGGAGTAGAGGGAGCTAAGAATTGGAAAATCAGGCTAAAGGCAGAGAATAAAAAGCCTTAAATGCCCATGTGAGAAGTTTGGACTTAATACGTTAAGCAAGTGTGGTTATTAAAGGTCTCCCAGCAGTTTGAAAGTCTGAGAAAATCTGCACTAATAAGATGAATCTGACTCCCATTGCTGACTTCCATCCAGAGAAACCCTTCTGGTGCAGAACAATTCAACTGCAAACAAAATATTCTAAAACATCTTTATAAATACATTGCTGGACTCGCAAAATAGTAAGCGAAATCTTCAGAGACCTGACAAAAGAAGAAAGCATGACTCCAAATAGGTAAGAAAATGATGAAGCTGGCATCTGCTCTGAGGACATCTGCCAATTCCTGATAGCCTTAGAGCAGTGGTCAGAAAACTATGGCCCAGGGGCTACATCTAGTTTATCTCCTCTTTTTGTAAGTAAAGTTTTATTTGAACCCAACCCCACCCATTCATTTATGTATTGTCCATGGCTGCTTTCATGCTATAATAGCAGGGATGTGTAGCTGCCACAGAGACCATATGGTCTGCAAACTCTAATATATCTACTCTCTTGCCCTTTACAAAAAAAATCTGCTGAATCCTGGCCTTGAGTTTTAACGGGTTGAGTTTATGGGATTTGGGAGACAAAGCCAGGCACCTGCATCGTGTGGGATGCCTTATGAAAGACTGAATAAAGTGACATCTTCAATAGATGAATTAGGAAAATGTTTGTCCTGAAGAGGGAGATAAGGGAGATACTTGCTTGTTCGTATCTTAGCTGTGGTGGAAAGGAAAATGTTTCCCCTGAGAATTTCTACCATAAGCCCATCCTCACACAGGTTAGAACCCACATTATCTATGTGGTGGCCCAAAAAAACTCTTAGCCAAAACTTCAGTTTATTCAAGTGATCTTGGCTAAGAAGTGCCCCTCGGTGTCCAGCATAAACAAACACCAATCCTTGAATTCCCATAGATAAAGAGCCAAAGAATAAAAGCTTCAAATCAAAAAGCACAAAATGCATGAGGAAACAAGTTACTAAAAGTAAAGCTAAGCAGAAAAAACAAACAGTAAGAGCAGACCCACAAAGACTGCAGATATTGGAATTATTAGATACCAAAAGTAAAACATTATGTTTACGATAATTAAACAAATAAAAGAAAATATCAGAGAAGGAAAAAGATTATTAAAAATGAACAAGCATATTTGAAATAGAACCAAATACAACATCTAAAAATGACAAATATAATAAATGATATCATAAAGTCAATTAATGTTAAGTAGCAGATACAATGAAAGAGAGTAATAACCGATTGGAAGATAGATTTGAAGAAATTACACAAAATCCAGCACAGAGAAACAGAAATAGAAAATAAAAAGAGGGCTTCTCTGGTGGCGCAGTGGTTGGGAATCTGCCTGCCAATGCTGGGACACGGGTTCGAACCCTGGTCTGGGAAGATCTCACATGCTGCAGAGCAACTAAGCTCGTGTGCCACAACTACTGAGCCTGTGCTCTAAAGCCCATAAGCCACAACTACTGACCCCGCATGCCACAACTACTGAAGCCCACGTGCCTAGAGCCTGTGCTCCGCAACAAGAGAAGCCACTGCAATGAGAAGCCCACACTTGACGCAACTAGAGAAAGCCCATGCACAGCAATGAAGACCCAATGCAGCCAAAAAAAAAAAAAACCACAAAAAACTGACAACTAAGTTTTCATCAATTATGATAATATTAAAAGACAATGAAATAATACTTTCAAAGTTCTGAGGAAAAAATTGTCAACATAGAGTTGCATATACATGAAACTATCTTTTGAGAAGGAGGGTGAATAAAAGACATCTTCAAGTAAATAAAAACTGATAGAGTTTCAACCAATATATCACCCCCTAAGGAACTTTCAAAAGAAATATTGTAGAGAGATAGAAAACTAACCTTAAAATAACATCTGAGGGACCAAAAAAGCAAGAAAGAAGAAAAAGAAACCCCCTAAAACAAGACAAATAGGAAGTCCAGAATAATATAGTAAAAATGATTTCTAATCACCAGTAACTATATCAGCAACCACAATAATTATTAGTAATTAAACTCTCCATTTAGAAGACAAAGTTTTTTTTTAATCTAGCTCTGTGCTTTTTACAAGACATATGTAAAATTTAAGGGAACTCAAAGATTAAAAAGAAAATATTGGAAAAACATTCACCAACATACTAAGTAAAAGAAAGCCAGTATGACTATAGTCATATCAAACAAAACAAACTTGAAAGCCAAACTTATTACTAGAGGTAGAGGTTAATTCCATAGTAACAGAATGTTCAGTTTACCAGACAGGTTTAGCAATCCTAAACTTGAATGCACCGAATAACATAGTCTCAAAATATGTAAGTAAAAAATCAACAAAACCACTAGGAGAATGAGAGGAAGGATAGACTAAGAGCAGAGAGAATAAAGAAAGCTACTGTGATGAGCTATCCAGATTTCCCTTGAGCACTGAAACTCTTACTTCTAGGATTAGTCCCCATACTTCTAGGATTGCAGCCAGAAAATAGCACTTAGCCATCAATTTTCTTTGCAGATTTGCCTCAGCTGAAGAAAAATACCTTGCCCAAGGTTACTACTACTCCCAAGGGCAACTCACATCCAATGACAGGCTGATGAGGATGGAAGGAATACAGGCCCAGCTCCCTTGCCCGAGTTGGGACAATCTGGCTATAGAGCTTTCCATAGGATCAGCAGAGGTCTGTATCACAGCTCAACATCTTCTGCCCAAGTCTGCTTCTTCATCCTCTCTTCCCCAGATCCTAGGAGCAAACTGTAAAAAACATCCTCTGTCTCAAAGCCTGCTTCTCAAGGAAGGCAATCTGCAACAAATATCCATGGGAGAAGCACTGGTAAGAAACTGAAAATATGGAATTAAAGGTCAGGAAGGGAGATAGGATTACCATTAGATTTTGAGGCAATTCCTATAGAGGTGATAAAAAAAAGTTCAGGAATTGAATGAGATGGCTAAATTATGAACAAGTAAAGACAGCTTCAAAGGATGCCTACAGCTAAGCATCCAAGAAAGAGAAGCATAGGCTACTTAGGAGAGGCATCAAAAAGGTGTAACAGTGTAGTGTCACCAAGGTGAAAGGACAGAAAACATGAAGAAATTTGTAAGTTAATGTTAAATGCTTAATTTATAGGGAAGAAAATTGTTGTTGTGGCTACATAATGTGTACTAACAACATCCATTTCTCTTTTCTCCTAGTCCATTCTCTAATTTTACTGTAGGAAACTACCACCCCCTCTACTCTTAGCTGATGTGCTTTGGATGGCACTGATTCTACCCATGGTTCCAAAGGTGGGCTCATGTTTGGGCTTGGACAGTCAGAGCATTGCATTCCCTGGCCTTCAGTTTGAACTAGTGAGAGTAAGGCTCAGGGTTTTTGTTCAAACCATTAAATGAACTCTTTTTTTTTTTTTAATTGGCTGACCCTAGGGTTTGCTGGCAGCCACCATGCCACTGAGGAACCTCAAGATGAAGTCAGTATAAAAGAGGACAAAGCCACAGTGAAATAAAGTCCTAATCAGATGACATCATTTGAGCACCTGAATACAGCTGTGCATGTAGCAAGACATCCTTAGACTTTTCTGTTACTGAACCACTGAATTCCTTTTTTTTTTCCTTTTAATCCAATTTGAGTTGGGTTTTCTTTCACTAGCAAAGTAAAAAATTCTAAGTGATAGCATGAGGATAGCTATTCCATATTCGATTTTGTAGTCCACTTTTTTCACTAAACATGATAATGGAAGAATTTTGGGGTGGTTAAAAGTAAATTAACGGCCTAGGCTTGAGTCCACAGTTAGTAGCTGTGCAACCTTGGGCATATCACTTGACCTCAGTCATAAACTGAGGAATAGCATGTACCTTATAGGGTTGTGAAAGTTAAATTAATATACGCCAAGCCCTAAGACTGTGCCTAATACTTGGTAAATGGTGTAAAAATGCTAGCTATTATTAATTATTATTTCTAATTACAAAATCTTCATAAGCATCATTTTAATAGATGAATGGATATTTCATACTTTACTTAGCCAATTGTCCTACTAACAGGCCAGTTTTTCACTATTGTGAATAACACTGCTTTGAACATCTTTGAGCACAAAGGTTACTCTGTATATGATTATTTCCTGAGTTTAGAGTACTAGTGAAAATACCAGTTCAAAGAGTCTATTTGATTCTCAAAGATTTTTAGGGAGGTAGAATCTACAGCCTTGCTCCAAAGATACTTCCTTTGCATTTTTATACCAATTAGTGTATTTGCACTCATCCAAGTCTTCCTTCCAGTAATTTAAGCTTAGACCTATGATCAAAGGAGATATAAAATACAGGCAGACCTTGTTTTATCGCACTTCACTTTATTGCCCTTCGCAGATACTGTGTTTTACACAAATTGAAGGCTTGTGGCAACCCTGCATCAAGCAAGTCTATCGGTGCTATTTTTCCAACAGCATTTTCTCACTTCATTTCTCTGTGTTATATTTTGGTAATTCTCACAATATTTCAAACATTTTCTTTTTTATTATATTTGTTATGGTGATCTGTGATTAGTGATCTTTGATATTATGATTTTGCAAAAAGATTACAAGTCACTGAAGGCCCTGATGATGGTTAGCATTTTTTAGCAAGAAAGTATTTTTTAAAATTTATTTTATTGAGGTATAATTGATTTACAATTTCTATATACAGCAAAGTGATTCAGTTATACATATATATACATTCTTTTTCATATTCTTTTCCATTATGGTTTATCACAGGATACTGAATAGAGTTCCCTGTGCTATACAGTAGGACCTTGTTGTTTATCCATTCTATGTATAATAGATTGCATCAGCTAACCCCAAACTCCCACTCCGTCCCTCTCCCACCCTCCTCCCCCTTGACAACCACAAAGTCTGTTCTCTATGTCTGAGTCTGTTTCTGTGTCACAGATAAGTTTATTTGTGTCATATTTTAGATTCCACATATAAGTGATATCATATGGTATTTGTCACAAGAAAGTATTTTTAATGAAGATATGTACATTGTTTTTACAGATATAATGCTATTGCACACTTAATAGACTACAGTGTAATGTAGACATACTTTTATATGTACTGGGAAACCAAAAATCACATGACTTGTTTTATTGGGATATTCACTTTATTGCACTGGTCTGGAACTGAACCTGCAACATCTCTGAGGTCTGCCTGTAAATGAGTCTTTACTAGGATCGTATACTCTAATTAATGAAATGGAATAAATGCTTATAAAGTATTAAAGAAATTTTAAAATAGAAACAATCAGAAAGCTCAAATAAGTGGATATTTTCTGAATTTTACTTTGAAAAAATAGAAGCCATCAAAAGAATATAGTAGATTGGCAATAAATATTTATTGAGTGAATGTGCTGATTACCCTAATGTCCTGAAGTGCCTCCTGATGGATGCATCATTATAGGATAAATTAATAGGGAGTAGACTTTAGTATATATCTAAATAGGTGAAAACAAAGTTTTTGTTACAGTTTTCTTCAAACAGCCTTCATTAATGACAACACCCTAAAGTTAATGATATAATCACATGTGTTTTACAATGGAAGAAACTGAGCAAAGGAATGGTCATTTGTCTTATTAATTACACAGTCAAATATGCCTTTTTATTAAAAAAAAAATCTGGCCACCTTTAAGATATCAGTGATTCACAATCATTATTTTAAGAAAAGTATAATCTGGAAAAAAGATGACTTTATCCCACAGTATTTTTTTTTTTAATTTTATTTATTTATTTATTTTTGGCTGCATTGGGTCTTCGTTGCGGTGTGTGGGCTTCTCATTGCAGTGGCTTCTCTTGTTGCGGAGCACGGGTTCTAGGCGCACGGGCTTCAGTAGTTGTGGCACGTGGGCTCAGCAGTTGTGGTTCACGGGCTCTAGAGCACAGGTTCAGTAGCTGTGGCACATGGGCTTAGTTGTTCCGTGGCATGTGGGATCTTCCCGGACCAGGGCTTGAACCCGTGTGTCCTGCATTGGCAGGCGGATTCTTAACCACTGTGCCACCAGGGAAGTCCCTATCCCACAGTCTTAAATTGACTAAGGAAGAGATCAGAAACAACTCAGAAGACATGACAGTGGCAAATTGAACTGAAGTATCAACCAACATTCACCTAACCTTTATAATAGATTTGAAGTTCACACCTTCTCTTATAAAAGGGTCATTGAACCTAAAGCCCTGAGTTCTAGTGGTGTCTCCACTAGAAATCTGTAACTTTTGCAATGTTGTAGACACTGAGGGATTTATTATAAAACACCATGAACCCCAATCTATATTTCCCCAAGCGAGGCCACCAGCCACAGATGCCATTCCTGTCACCCCAAGTGGCTGAAAACCAAGGAGCTGACCAAAAATCTATGCATTTGTCTCTTTCTCTCTGTCCCTCTTCTTGTTTCCCATCCGCTTCGTAATTACTGCCAAACGTTGGTGCAGCTCTCCATGTCCCAGGGTTAGAAGAACTAATGCCCTAGCCAGAATGATAATTCAGAACTAAGAAGATAACTTAGCACCCTCAGCCCCAAATTATAAATCTTTTGGTCACATAATGCCTGTGGCAATAAGAGTGACATCTCAACATGCAAATTTAAACATTTCACTGTCTACTTTAAACCTTTTCAATAGCACCCTCCGCCTATTTTTAGCACCGAGTCTGAACTTCTTCACATGAAATGACATATACAGTCAAGTAAAATCTGGCCTCTACTTAACCTCTCCAACCTCACCTCCTACCTTCTTGTCATTGAGAGTGAACTTGACCTCCTCAAATGTCAACATTCTGAACATTTTCTGTCTGCCCTGTCCTCCCTTCATCTTCCCACAGCTGAAGCAACCTTCACCTCTCAGTAGAGACCTCACATGGTCCAAAAAAGCTCTCCTGACTCCCCCGGGTCTGGGTGGGTGCCTTTCCTATGATTCCCATAGTACCCTGCCAGCCTCTATCACCTTACGGCTTCCTGGGTGCTTGTCTACAACTCTCACAGCTGAAAGTTCTCTGAGGGGAGGGATTGTGTGTCTCTTGCTTACTGATGGGTACCTAGTATGGCCTGGCACACAGGAGTTCAATAAACATTTACTGATGGATGAATGAATAAAAGTATGAATGAATAAAATTAGAAATACAAAAAGCGGGGTGAGGGAGGGTTGGATTGGGAGTTTGGGACTAGCAGATGCAAACTATTATATATAGAATGAATAAACAACAAAGTCCTATTGTATAGCATAGGAAACTATATTCAATATACTATAATAAACCATAATGGAAAAGAACATGAAAAAGAATATATACATATAACTGAATCACTTTGCTGTACACCAGGAATTAACGCAATACCGTAAATCAACTATACTTCAATTAAAAAAAAGGAGAAGAAATACCGAGAGGTGTTGGCATTCATTCAGTTCTTACAGCATCTAGTCACTGGGTATATCCCATTGCCTTTGCATTCCAGAGAAAATGGTAAAGCTGTTCATACTTAAAAGTTCTGTAGGGACTTGAAGTTTATGGACAAACCAAACCTATTTTTTTCTAAAGGAAACATGCCTATGGATGTTGATTAGTATGGGCTTACAAGTAAATGTTCCTAGACTTATGACCACTTGTTACCTTCCCTTCAGAGACACTAGGAAGATTCTCCCTGCCTGTAGCTTATCTCTCCAAGAAAGGCTGGTGCCTGAAATTTCACTATGACAGATCCCTTTCTTTGGCTTAAGGTTTTATAGCCTCTTAAGTGGAAATACTGCAAAGAAAGTAAAACATTTTATCTTATGAATCATTTATGCTCCTGGAATTTAACAAAACAACCTCCTGGATAAATTAAATCATGTATACTAATAAGCAATAGAGAATTTTGGAATCTTAGACTGAAAGGTGTTCAAAAACTCAAAGAATATATAACAGGTAATTCCGTGGCGGTCCAGGGGTTAGGACTCCATGCTTTCACTGCTGTGGGCCCCAGGTTCAATCCCTAGTCAGGGAACTAAGATCCTACAAGCCGTACCGCTCGGTCAAAAAGAAAAAAAAGAAAAAGAAAAAGAAAAAAAAGAGTACATAACAACACTAACAATGAGAATAACAATATTGATTTAAAAAACAGCTAACACTTATTGAATCCTGATTGGAGCCAGGCTGTGATCTAAATACTTTTATGTACACAATATCATTTATCTACCCTATGGAGTAGGATGCACTGTTATCCCCAGCTCACTAGGTGTTGAGAGGTTAGGAGCATGCCTGAGTCATACAGCTAGTGATAGAATTGGATTCAAACCCAAATCCTCTGAATGCAGACCCTAAGCTCTTCATCCTTACACCATTTTCCTTCTTCTTTTATCCGGAAGAAAAGAAAATATCTGCTACCAAGGGACCAATTTGGTAAAATGATACCAAGTTATTTTAGAACTAAATCCAAAGAAGGAAACATCTCTGTTTTCTTGTTTTAATATAACAATTTAACTTTCCATATATGTTGTGTTTGCTGAACTATTCGCTTGTGTCTATGTAAACATACCTCATCTGTGTCGATGGCAATGAAGGAGTGAAATATATTTCTGAAATCTCTTAATGAAGAGTTGACATTAATATTTTTAATTAATTAATTAATTAATTAATTTGGCAAGGGACTAGAGCACACCCTACTGGCCAGCTAATGGGAAATACAGCATTTACTTGGAAGAAAATGTCATGTTAAAATCTGAAGATAAAAATCAGATCAGTGTTTTAAAGAAATTTGAAAAAATTGTCTCGTAAACATCTATATATTAAATTAGTGTATCTACAGGACACTAAAAAATTTCTAAAGGTTATAAGTTCTAGAGATGGGATAAAACTAGAAATATATTAACAGCCAATAGCATCAAATGTTAAGGGAGCATTAAGTAAATGAAAAAGTGGCTCCGTTAAAAACAAACTATACAAATAGCCCTCCAAAACTCATAGTAAGCAAAAGCAGGTAAGCCCTGGCCCTAACACTTAAACTAGTAGACGGATAAATGAAAACCAGCCTCTTCAGTCTTTTCCTAGGCTGAGCATACTGCATGTATTTTTTTTCTTTCATTTCTGCTTTTTTTTTTTTCTTTTTTTAGGGGAAAAGCTAAGAAAGGGGAGTAATATCCCTAATTAAGATCCCTGGGGAAAATGGAAGTTGTAAAGAAATCTTTTTCTGTGCAACTTTTCAAATGGCTGCTAAATTTGAAAGCTCCATGGAAACTTTGATTTGATGAGGCAATTCCCATGGGTGAATCTCGGCTCACATCAGTGGGAGAGTTTAAAGTAATCCACAAAGTTTATTGGAAATACTGTATAAATATGTGTGTGTGTGTGTGTGTGTGTGTGTGTGTGTGTGCCAGATGTCTCCAAAACATAAAGCGACAACTAAACAAATGACCTTTATGAAATACAATTCTTCCATTCTCATGTATTTTTTTTATTGCACACATCTATAAATTGGTTTTTAAAAAGGTGCATAACTACATACACTGTGAATAGAAAAGGCTCTAGGACTAAGAGAGTAATGCAGAAAGTGTCTCACTTTAAAATATGTCTCTATAAACAGAGCCGAAACACAAAAACATCTATAATCAAGATGAATAAACACCAAGCTGTGATCCTCTTCTACAGGATTCGCATAATATCCAAATAGAAATTTGGAAGTGTCATAAGGCCCTGTCCAGCACGTGCATGCTTACACATGATTTGCAGGGATACTGGGAGAGGACAGAAAGAAACAATGTCCTTAGGAAAGCAGAGACTGTGATCCTAAGGTTTCTGAGCCAAAACCTCCCCCTGTTCTCACTCCAAGGACAGCCTCTTCTTACTCTGAAAGAAGGGCAAGTGCAAAGTGACAATCTGGGTCAATGTGATGTAAGTCTAACATTTTAGATGTTACATTTAGGGTTTTTTTATATTAAATAACAATCAGCCAATATAAATTCCTTGGGAGGTGGCCTCCAAATTAGATGAATTGGGGAGATGTAAAAAAAAAAATCATTGTCTGACTTTAACTTTCTTCCCTACTGGAGATAATTTAAAACATGCTAGATTCAGTACAAAGAGGGTATTTTTTCCCTAAACCTCTAGACTAGTGTTCTAATCTGTTAAAAGTCATGGAATGATCACTCGATAAACACAAAATGCTCAATTGAAGTTGCTTAGCATTTTCCTTTTAAACCGTTCGCAAGTACTCCACAATATTATTGACATGTCAGTGTTATGACAAAATATCATTAATAGAGTCTTAGATAAAAGATAAGTGGGGTATAAGTGTTCTTATGCAATTCATCCACAGCTGAGAAAGCCACATTGTATGAGTATTATTGTAAGCAAAATTCAGTAAGCCATCAGCTCTAACTGGTTTTTCCCCCAAAATGAATAAATCAAGATGTTTATTTTCCGGGGCCGGGGTGTCGGGGGGTGGGCAGAAATTTAGGAGTTTGGGATTAAAATATACACACTAGTATATATAAAATAGATAACCAACAAGGACCTACTGTATAGCACAGGGAACTACACTCTATATCTTGTAATAAGCCATAATGGAAGAGAACAAAAAAAGAATATATATATTCATAGAGATAGGTATAACTGAATCACTTTGCTGTCCACCTGAAATTGACACATCATAAATCAACTATATTGCAATTAAAAAATTTTTTAAGATGTTTACTTTGCAAGTTGTAAATAGATCAGAAGAAAAAATCATATTCATCAAGAATGACTCATGTGATTTTGTGATTTTTTTTTTTGATAATTTACCAAAACATTAGCCCATCATACAGCTCTCAACCCTATACTGAGTATCCTGTTGATCTTCTTTCTCTAAAGAAGGGGTGTGTTTGATGGTTGCTCTGGTGATTATCACTGTTTAATGAATAGGAGAATGTAAAAGCATGCCAATAAGGCCAAAGCACAAATTACAGCTGTATTGTGGTTACTTGAAATAGTGCAACCAGGGTGCCTTTTGGATGAAACATGAGCTTGGCTAGGTCCCCATTCAGTAAATGCTGGACTGTGAGGTTTGAAAAGATGTTCTCTGGCAAGTTCTCAGGCTGATCCTTTTTTTATACTGATAGTGTATGGGTAAGCCGTAAACATAAATGAAACCAAAATGGGGAAAAAAAAATCTGGATAGATTGTCTGTGAATAAAAAACCTAGTTAATTTGTTAAGAAAATTAGCAATTAGTTGTGATTAATTTTCATCATCCTAAAATACTACTACATGAATGGCAGTAAGTAAGAAAAGTTAACAGAAAGATGGAATAACTGAATTGTTAAGTAGCAGAGGCATGAAAATGACCCCAAAAGCCCTGTAGTCCAGAAGGAGCCCATCAGAATGAGGGATAGAGCTCTCCCTGCTAAATATTTGTTTATCTTGCAAATAAAAGAGAGTTTTGTTTTGTTTTGGTTTTAGTTTTGGTTCCTAAGGCCTTGAATTCAAAATTAAGCCTTTGAATTAAATTTAAAAGAATGTAAGTAAATAATAGGGGAGAAAAGGCAAATCACTTCATGGAGTGTAAAGTTAATAGTTAACCTGATAATGAGGTCGGAATCTCATTCCATATGTTAAACTACCCCAATTAGGTAGTGCTAAATGTCTAACTATTGGGCATTACTGCTGAAATGCAAGAAGGGCCTCTGAGGAGACCAAAGAGGTCAGCAAGAGGTCTCTGGCCTCTACTCAATAGAGAGTACCATTCAGGGGATTTGTTCTAGTTAAAACTGGAGGGTTTCTGTCTGTTTGCTTTTTTTCTTACTTTAGTTACTCTTGGTTTGTTATCATTTGTATTATTTATTTTACGGTTAAACTATAAGCCTAAGTTGCATCACCGGCGCCTCGAGAAACCTCCTCCTGCCGGCTTGCTGATGTTTTGTCCTTGGGCATCAGTGGCTGCCCTGATGCCAAGAGATGTTGAGGTCTGCCTGGGTCTATTAAGTAAACACGAGGTTGGGAACTCAAGCGGACGCCTAGTTGGGGGTGGGGTGGGGGCTTCTGGAAGTCCGTGGGCGGCCCTATCCGGGTCAACTGCCACCAGGGCCTGGCCTCCGTTGGCAAACGTGTGGTCAGAGGAGAGGTGGCCGGGCACCCTGCCAGGAAAGGCCCTCACCAACGTGACCTCGCTGCCCCTCGCTGTCTCACACGGTCCCACTCTACCCTACGCTGTCCCTCAAGGTTCCGATGCCCCACTCTGTCCTTCCGTGTCTTGCGCTGCCCTTGATGTCCCACGCTGTCCCTTCCACGCCGCGGCCCGCGGGCCTCGTGGTGAGCGCGCGGCTGCAAACGGCAGGCGCGCCCCCCCCACCCGAGGCCGGCCCAGCAGTAGCTCCGCTCGCCTCCCCACGGTGCTCTCAACCCACCCACGCGGCGGCGGCCCGCGGACAGGGGAAGACAAAACCCTCCCTGGGGCTGGAAACGGTGGAAACCCCGTGCGAGGCGCGGCGCCGCCTTTGGGTCGGGCAGGAACCGCGGCCGAGGCCGGGCGGCCCGCACACTTCAGAGGAAGATTCCCGGGAGGGGGTTCTCGGAGCGGGGCAGCGGCCACCCGCATCCGGCAGAGGGGAGGCGCCCAGACCGCGGCGGCCCAGAAACACCGCCCTCGGGAGACAAAGGCAGCCTCCCCGCGGGGCCGCGCGACGCGGGCGGACCCCACGCGAGCGCCTCCGGACCCCACGCGAGCGCCTCCGCCGCGATATCGCCCCTTTAAGCGGCTCGCGCCCGGGATTGGCTGCGCGGGGGAGGTGGGGCGGCGAGCGGCGACGTCACGGCCCCGCCCACTCACTATATACTGAGGCGGCGACGGCGGCCGAGTGCGAGTGGGGAACGCTAGTGGGAGCGGGCGGCCGGCGAGCGGCGAGGCGCCTGCGCGGTGTCCGGGCCCCTGAGCCCGCGGCGCTGAGACAGCCGGGACGGACATGCGCGGGAGGGCGCCGTGGGGCAGCCGCGGCTTCGCTGGGGTAAGGGGCCTGCGGGCGGGGGGGTGGCGCCGCGCCCCTCAGGGCTCCGGGCGGCTCCCTAAGCGGGGTGGGTCCCCGGGGCGCGGAGAGGGTCGCCCGGCGCAGAGTCTCCCGGGACGGAGGGAGGGGCCGGCCCGGGGCGCCGGGGACGCGGCTCCGGGAGCGGCGAGCCGGGGTCCTGCGTCCGCGGGCTGGCGGCGGCCTCGGGCTCTTTCCTCCTCCCGCCGGGGGGCTGCGCTAGTCTGGTCCACACCGCGCGCCCGCAAGCCCTGTCCTGGGAGCTGCGGGGGGCCGGGATCGGCGCCGGTGCTGACCCGCGGTTCTTCTGCCTAGTCTCGGCGACGACGGTCATCCCCAGTCGGTGTTCTTAATTCATCCGAGCAGCCCCGCGCCCTCCTCCTCCCCCTGCTGCTCCTCCTCCTCCCAGGAACGTGATTCTTTGCTGTGAAGGTCCTAAATGCTGCCTCAAACGGGAAGGAATTGTAAAATTCTGTGTTCGAAACGAGAACGCTTATTGGCCAGTTCTTGTGTGTGTACGTGTGTGTTTATATGTATATCATAGTCTTATACAAATTAGATGACTCCTTTACCAGGATTGATACTGGATTGGCGCTTGCGAAGTCTCTATTAAGATTTCGTCATTGCCTGAAAGAAACCAGTCTCTTACCTGATAAAGAAAATATGAGTAGAGTGTTAGTCATAAACGTAAGTGCAATCAGAATAGAGACTGTAGCTTTAAAAGAGATGTGTAGGTGACTTTAGGTGCACCTGCAGCACAGGTAGGGCAGGACTGGTTTCTAGGCAACTGTCGGGGGTGAAGAAAGGTGAGGTTAAAATGCCTTTTCCCCCCCCTTCTGGAGAACAAGTGTTCTACACAGTTTCAGGCTTTTATAAATCTGTTAAGAATGCAATGGGGATACGTTTGTTCAGGAGACTGAAGCATCTAAATAAGTTCACCGTATCTGCTTTTGCCTTCTTTTTTTAACTGCATTTCTTTCTTTTTCTTTTTTTTAAAATCGTTACTGGAATTATATAGTTGTAAGTGAAGTTTTCCTTAAACAAAGGCATTTTGGTACCTATTTCAGAAAATGACCAAATTTTGCTAAGACCAAAATAAAAGAAGTCGGTTCCTGTTAACAGGCCGACGATGATTGGTTATCAGTATGTTATCAGTCAAGATCTTCTCCAGATATTAGCACATGTGAAGAGAAATACAAATGGGTTTTAGCATGGAGTTCAGACACTGTTCGTCATTGCCTTCACTTCATACAGAGGTTTCCTTTTCAGCTGTGTGTTCTTGTGGACTCTCACTCGTAGGTGGGAGAGGTCTGGGAGTAATAATTTATAACCTAACTGTATATTAGATATTAGATAATAGATTATCTAATATATTAGACTGTAAACTCCTTAAGGGCAGGAACCCTGCCTTGCACAACTTCTATCTTAGGCAGCTTTGCACATAGTTGATGACTGATAAATAATTGCAGGAAAGCATATTTTACATTTTAAAGCTCAGCAGGATAAGACCAGTCACTGATAAAGTTCGGAAAGCAATCTGTTGTTGTTGTTGTTTTAATGGCCGTTATGAAATGTCTGAATTATTCGTAGTTTTGGCAGATAGGGGAAACCACTGTCGTGATGCACTGGGTTTCCTCCTTTCGGTTCACAGTCTATTCTAGTTGCCCTTTCTGTGAGGTTTAATTATACTGTAGACTTTGAGTTTTTGTGTGAAAATAACTGCTGCTCCTGAGAGGAACCAGACAATACTTCCTTTCTGCTAATAGTAATGGTAGCTTTTAAAAGCAAGTCACCTGGGACTTCCCTGGTGGTCCAGTGGATAAGACTCCGCACTTCCAGTGCAGGGGCCTGGGTTCGATCCCTGGTCAGGGAACTAGATCCCGCATGCATGCCGCAACTAAGGAGCCCGCATGCTGCAACTAAAGATCCCACGTGCCGCAGCTAAGAGCCGGCACAGCCAAAATAAATTAAAAAAAAAAAAATCAAGTCACCTAAATTACAGGTGCAATCTAACATGCTTGAAACTGACCTGAATGTCTACATACCATGAGGTTGCTTTCAAAAGGTGACCAGAGGAGGGGAAAGGTGGTGCCAGGGGTAATTCCAGGAATTGGAATGTCACAGACTCCCGCCACGGAGGGAGTCTGCTCTTAAGCTAAATGCATTTGAGTGGGTACCTCATCATCAGGATTTCTGTAGCATCCTTTGGTGCTGCTGTTTGGCCATGCGTTATAAAAGCTGATCGGGATAACTCACCAGATACACGAAATCCAGTTGTGGCATTCTGGCATTATTCGCACAGTATAAACATGCTTTGTAAAGATAGGTAAAACTGGTGAGTTTTGGGGTTCTGAACGTACGTTACTAGCTTAAATACAGAAGTTCGTTTTAAGGTAGGGGGAAGTTAATGTGGGATTCAGATTTCAGAAAAGAAAAAAGGATTCTGCGATTTGGAGTCCTCGCTGATACCTGAATCCAATTCTTTATACCGTAAAATAGGGCAGTATTACCGAAAGGCCACTGAATATATTTTTTAAATATGGGGCTCTGGCTGCATGACGAAGCCCTTTTCAACTCCAAAGTGCTGTGGTTCAACAAAAGATTACGGTTTAACAGAGGAGGAAACAGTAGGAAGGTCAGGATGAGAAGACGTTGTCCAAAAGCTCTTGTTAAAGACCCCCAGAATATGAAACTCGATGAGTTACAGATTGGGATTTGAAAATACTGTTCCTCTCTGCGCCGAATGCTCTTCTCCTGACTCTTCTCATGGATGCCTTTTTTTTCATCCTTTAGATTCAAATTTTAAAAGTCACCCGAGGGAAGCCTTCCCTAGCCGCCTGTGTGAATAGGTTCTTCTGCCTCCTTGCCCTGTCCTGTTCTCCGCTCATTCCCTTGGGAGTGACCACAATCTGAAATTGTGTGCCTACCTCTTAGCTCTCTCCTCGCTAGACTGAACCTTAGGCGGCCCCACCTAGCGTCGTATGTAGTCCAGAATAAGCATCCGATAACTATTTGTGAAAATAATGAAGCCCTGCCTTCTAAAAACCAGTGAGCCAAATGCGTGAGCTGAGTTCAGTCTTCTCTGCGCAGCTGACCGGTGCTTGGGTCCTGTCCTTTGTGTCAGGTTCTCCATCTGTAACCAAGAATGTCAGGAGGAGAAACGTGGCTGTCGCCTGAAATGAAGACACTCTAGAAAGGGGAGGTGGTGAAAGTGTAGTGGGGAAAATGCTAGATTACAGGGTAGAAGAGCCGCGATGGCCCTTTGCCAACAGGAAGATGCTTAACCTCACTTCATTTCCTCCTCTGCAAAATGGCGACTATAATCCCTGCCTCCTCTTACAGGGATGCCTTGGGGATCAAGTGAGATAACATGTTAGAAAGTGTTTTGTCATCTGTGGACCGCTTTCCAAACACAAGACATTCTATCATTAAATTCTGGATTTTACAATAGAGCCTGATTATCACGCCCCACAGGGATCCATGCTGGGAGTGGATTAAAAGGAGGCCCCGTGGGTATATGTAGGGACCCCTTTTTACGGACGGAGACAGACCCGCGTATATCAAATACCATCTTGTAGCGGGTTATATGATGGTGGGGCATCCACATGTCACTGAAGGTTGACGGTTTCAAAGAACTGTTTGAAGTGGTCACGGAATATCAGACTGATACCTAACCCACCCTTTCCAGAGGATACATAGGACAGACCTGCAAGTAATGACTTGTACAGGAGAATCTGAGGGAGTTGAAGTATAATAGGAACTTTCATAGGCTAAAGATTGCCCAAGAAAAAACTATTACCAGGCAGCGAAGCCCCAGGACAGTCTGTCTGAGCCACCCTGAAACCTTGAGCATCGTAGTGGGTCAGATCTTCCCTCGGTTTAATTAAGAGCTTGGAGAGCCGTGTGGTGTGTGGGAAGAGCCTGGCTCAAGTCGGGGCCCCAAGTTCCTTAGCTCTGCGCTTCTGGCTCCTGGGCTGTAAATGAGGGTGGTAATAGGCACCCACCTCCCAGGGTTGTGGAGAGGATTAAATTAGTTAATACACATAAAGTACTTGGAACGATGTCTGTCAGATAAGCGTCCAGTGAACTAGTTATTATCCTTACTGGGTTTCTGTTCACTGTAACAATCTCGAATTACCCATTGGGCGACTTAAACGCTCATTAATTAAATTTGAAGTTTGTTTGTTTGTTTGTTTGTTTGTTTTGTGGTATGCGGGCCTCTCTCTGCTGTGGCACGCGGGCCTCTCACTGCTGTGGCCTCTCCCGTTGCGGAGCACAGGCTCCGGACGCGCAGGCTCAGCGGCCATGGCTCGCGGGCCCAGCCGCTCCGCGGCACGCGGGATCCTCCCGGACCGGGGCGCGAACCCGGTTCCCCTGCATCGGCAGGCGGAGGCGCAACCACCGCGCCACCAGGGAAGCCCTAAATTTGAAGTTTTAAAGACTCGCTTCCTATCATTAGACTCTTGTGCTCATTGTCATTAAAATTTGACTAGAAATCATGTATCTTTCACAATTAGAAATCTACCGTGATAGAAATCATGTATCTTTCACAATTAGAGATCTACCGTGATAGAAATCATGTATCTTTCACTATTAGAGATCTACCGTGATAGAAATCATGTATCTTTCACGATTAGAGATCTACCGTGATAGAAATCATGTATCTTTCACGATTAGAGACGTACCGTGTGTGTGTGTCTAACAGGAATAATATTTGCCACGCAGCGTGTCTTTGTGCTCCGCTAGCGCTCTGTAAGAAAAGGAAGGACAAAAGAATCCATTCCTGCTGTGGGGCGTTTCTGCTCTGTCACCAAAGCCGCGTAGGAGACTCCGGGAATCCAGAGGCTGTCGGTGACTGTGGTAGAGAAGGAATACATTTTCTGTTGGCTTGCCTGTTTCTTAAAATACTTAGCTAGAGAATATTCTGAATTATTTCAGAACTTAGGTCACCTAGCTTTGATTGCGACAGTGTGAAGATAAAACATTTTCCTGGTTGCCTTGGTTTTTACCACCTACAAATGGGCCATCATGGGCCAGGTGCAGGGCTGCAGGAGGACAAAACGTCCATCCCCACCACACTGGGCCACACGCACATCTTCACTGAAACCACTGAGTTTAGTTACGTGTTAGTAACTTCATATAACACTCTTTAAAATCATCTGGGCATTTAACGCAGAGGCTGTTGATGCTTGCACAGCAGCAGGGCTCTCTCTCCCCTACCTTGCTGCCCCTTCTCCCTTCCCCCAGATCATGCCTATTGAAGTGAAATCCGAGAAAAACCCTGAATTAGGGTCTGTGATTTTTGAAGACTCTTCTGCTTTTAGTGAATCAGCTCAGGCCACACAACACTATAGCGATCATAAACACTGAATGTGTTAGGTGAATGTCACATAAGTTCAGTTTTCTCCTTTTATTAACGGAAATTAAAATCCTGTAAAAGAGCTAAACTGAACGTTCAGTGCAGAGCGCTTGGCCACCAGTGCTTTAGACACTAATCACAGTAAAAATAGTGAGGCTTGGTTTTGTTTTCTTTGCTCTTTCATTTTCCCAAAGGTGATTATTTTAGGCATCTTCAAAATGAAAGATGAGTTGGTTAACTTGGGGAGTGTCTAAAATCATGGTATTTGTCATGGTCTTAAGTCAGTTTCTTTTCACAAATTTTGGCTGTGAATATAGTTACCTTATATCTCCCTGGGTATGGAAATAGGTAGGTAGGTAGTTGTTAAATGCAGCTGAGAAGACCATTTATCACCCCGAATAAACAGAAATCAGGTTCTTAAACCAGATTGAAAGACGGAAATTACATCACACTTTTAAATAAGGAAGCACTGGGCAGAACTGGATGAGTTGTGTGACAAAAATGTGCCCCTCCCCCTCTCATGGGTTGCCTCTGAGATTTATTAATGAGATCTGTGGCCAGGTGAGCCTATCTAGGTTATTGTCTCAAGGTAGCCTGGGTTTTAAAGGACAGTCTCAAAGAGGCTATCCTCAAGCAAAAGGCATGTGATTTCACCTATTTGATAAAGAATGTGCAAAGTGCTTTTGGGTGTAACCCTTTTTTTTGTTTAAGGAAAATGACCTTAAATTTAGCAGCAAAAACACAGGAGGTGCGTTAACAATCCAGAAGAGAGGAGAAGGTGAAATTCAGTGTTTCTAGAAAGCATCCCCTGATTGCTCTAAGTAGACATTTAGTAACAGATGCCAGTTGGGAAAGTTACATTGTTAACCATTTAAGCTTCTAATTCTTTACCCAGTCTCAAACTGTCCACTTTGGATTTTGGAAATGAATTTAGTGAAAATTCCTTGCTGGCTACCTGTCCTAGACTTGTTCCGTGATAATTGGGCAATGTCAGCAAATGTTAAGTTTATCCCTTACAAACCTGTGGTTTACCCCTTCTTCACTGCTTTGTATTATAAATTACATGAATCTTTCATGTAATTACTTTTTAAAAAATGAGATGACTGTTTTCTCAAAATCCACTTACTAAGTATGTGTCAGAAATGAATGAGGTCCGGATCTGCTGGGGCGGTGGGGTGCTGTCCTAGAAAGTTAGGCTGATAGGAGGGGACCAGGGGCACAGAATAACCCGAGCCCTGGACAGCCTCCTCCGGCTTCTCCCAAGGGGGCGGGTTCATGGAGAGGGTGGCCCTGAAGCCTGAATTGATTCCTAACAGCGATCTGGGGGAAGGAGAAGCAAGAGCTTGAGAAAGGTAGATGGGGGCCTCGTTGTGAAGGCCTTCGATGCCGGACGGAGCAGCTTTCACTGAGAAGCCTTTGAAGACTTTGACGAGGTTGGAGCAGTGAGAGATGAGGGACCGCGATCTGGCGCGCAGGGTGGCTGGGGGACTTTCAGACCCGAGGCAGATCGCGACGGAAGGAAGATAGATACGAGAAGCAGCGTAGAAATAAGTTGTGGACCTTGGTGATTGAACGTACATGTGCTGTAACTCAGGTTAAAAATGGTGCCTTTCGGAGACGTGTGAACTGGTTTGGGAAGGGAGAGAGGGGACGTGCAGTGGGTGACAGGAGGCGTTCGGTTAGTAAAGTTGGAGATGCCAGGGGACCATCCGACTGGAAAGGTAATCACCAGACAATAGGAAATGCAAAGTGCAGGCTTGCGCCTGGAAGCTGTCAATGTAGAGTTGAAGCCCTAGAGGGGGATCAGAACTCCAGGCAGGGCCAGGTTGTGAGGAGAGAAAATAAAGGGACAGCCTCAAGAAACAGATGGTTTCAGGGGTTTTGTTTTGTTTTGTTTTGTTTTCCTTGAATTAAAAAAAAAAAAAAGTGATGTTAACAGGAAAAAGTAGCTCACACCTGGGATGGGTATCTAACAGCATTTTTGACACAAAGGCTAAAAATTAGTTCATGTATTTTAGAAAAGTTACTATGCCCAAGGTTATTGAGACCCTGGTCTATACCAGGATGAGTGGATTCACATTAGCTTTCGTACTTTTGCATTTCATCACACAAAGCCATCTTGGCCTTACAGATCCTGGTTTTCCCACGTAGGTATCTTTTTGCAGCCATTTTCCTAATGAATCGTAAGGTAGAGCTAGTTTTACAGTTATAAGGGAACAAACTTCGAAACACGGCAGCATCAGTTAAATTTCACTTGAGCGCCGTGTTTCTTTTTGACTCGAGGTTGACCAAATTGATTGACTTTTTTTGTTGTTTTACAGAGGAGTATACATATTGAATACTTCCAGAGTTTTGAGCGAGGCATAAAAGAATTCCAGGTGGTTGGGTTTACAACCTGAGGAACACACTTTGAAAGTTTGCTTCCAGACCCCCTGCAGGTTCCCCATTTTGAGTCTACAGTTGGGAGTTATTTTCCAGAAGAAGAGAGCACACAGTGACACTGCCCTAGGAGCTCCCCCGTGCGAGCCAGTGGGAAGTTTGGACAGTTTCATAACATGGCCCATTCACAATTCCCCATTGAAATGTAGAGGCAGGTCACCTTCGATGAATGCACAAAGACACTATTGTGGTCACAAGCGAGCTGCCTCAGTGAACACAATTCTTTTTATACTAAAAAAAAAAAAAAAAAAAAATTTTTTTTCCTCTGAGATTTATTAATGAGATCTGTGGCCAGGTGAGCCTATCTAGGTTATTGTCTCAAGGTAGCCTGGGTTTTAAAGGACAGTCTCAAAGAGGCTATCCTCAAGCAAAAGGCATGTGATTTCACCTATTTGATAAAGAATGTGCAAAGTGCTTTTGGGTGTAACCCTTTTTTTTGTTTAAGGAAAATGACCTTAAATTTAGCAGCAAAAACACAGGAGGTGCGTTAACAATCCAGAAGAGAGGAGAAGGTGAAATTCAGTGTTTCTAGAAAGCATCCCCTGATTGCTCTAAGTAGACATTTAGTAACAGATGCCAGTTGGGAAAGTTACATTGTTAACCATTTAAGCTTCTAATTCTTTACCCAGTCTCAAACTGTCCACTTTGGATTTTGGAAATGAATTTAGTGAAAATTCCTTGCTGGCTACCTGTCCTAGACTTGTTCCGTGATAATTGGGCAATGTCAGCAAATGTTAAGTTTATCCCTTACAAACCTGTGGTTTACCCCTTCTTCACTGCTTTGTATTATAAATTACATGAATCTTTCATGTAATTACTTTTTAAAAAATGAGATGACTGTTTTCTCAAAATCCACTTACTAAGTATGTGTCAGAAATGAATGAGGTCCGGATCTGCTGGGGCGGTGGGGTGCTGTCCTAGAAAGTTAGGCTGATAGGAGGGGACCAGGGGCACAGAATAACCCGAGCCCTGGACAGCCTCCTCCGGCTTCTCCCAAGGGGGCGGGTTCATGGAGAGGGTGGCCCTGAAGCCTGAATTGATTCCTAACAGCGATCTGGGGGAAGGAGAAGCAAGAGCTTGAGAAAGGTAGATGGGGGCCTCGTTGTGAAGGCCTTCGATGCCGGACGGAGCAGCTTTCACTGAGAAGCCTTTGAAGACTTTGACGAGGTTGGAGCAGTGAGAGATGAGGGACCGCGATCTGGCGCGCAGGGTGGCTGGGGGACTTTCAGACCCGAGGCAGATCGCGACGGAAGGAAGATAGATACGAGAAGCAGCGTAGAAATAAGTTGTGGACCTTGGTGATTGAACGTACATGTGCTGTAACTCAGGTTAAAAATGGTGCCTTTCGGAGACGTGTGAACTGGTTTGGGAAGGGAGAGAGGGGACGTGCAGTGGGTGACAGGAGGCGTTCGGTTAGTAAAGTTGGAGATGCCAGGGGACCATCCGACTGGAAAGGTAATCACCAGACAATAGGAAATGCAAAGTGCAGGCTTGCGCCTGGAAGCTGTCAATGTAGAGTTGAAGCCCTAGAGGGGGATCAGAACTCCAGGCAGGGCCAGGTTGTGAGGAGAGAAAATAAAGGGACAGCCTCAAGAAACAGATGGTTTCAGGGGTTTTGTTTTGTTTTGTTTTGTTTTCCTTGAATTAAAAAAAAAAAAAGTGATGTTAACAGGAAAAAGTAGCTCACACCTGGGATGGGTATCTAACAGCATTTTTGACACAAAGGCTAAAAATTAGTTCATGTATTTTAGAAAAGTTACTATGCCCAAGGTTATTGAGACCCTGGTCTATACCAGGATGAGTGGATTCACATTAGCTTTCGTACTTTTGCATTTCATCACACAAAGCCATCTTGGCCTTACAGATCCTGGTTTTCCCACGTAGGTATCTTTTTGCAGCCATTTTCCTAATGAATCGTAAGGTAGAGCTAGTTTTACAGTTATAAGGGAACAAACTTCGAAACACGGCAGCATCAGTTAAATTTCACTTGAGCGCCGTGTTTCTTTTTGACTCGAGGTTGACCAAATTGATTGACTTTTTTTGTTGTTTTACAGAGGAGTATACATATTGAATACTTCCAGAGTTTTGAGCGAGGCATAAAAGAATTCCAGGTGGTTGGGTTTACAACCTGAGGAACACACTTTGAAAGTTTGCTTCCAGACCCCCTGCAGGTTCCCCATTTTGAGTCTACAGTTGGGAGTTATTTTCCAGAAGAAGAGAGCACACAGTGACACTGCCCTAGGAGCTCCCCCGTGCGAGCCAGTGGGAAGTTTGGACAGTTTCATAACATGGCCCATTCACAATTCCCCATTGAAATGTAGAGGCAGGTCACCTTCGATGAATGCACAAAGACACTATTGTGGTCACAAGCGAGCTGCCTCAGTGAACACAATTCTTTTTATACTAAAAAAAAAAAAAAAAAAAAAAATTTTTTTTTTCTTAAAGCTAACAGGGAGGTGATGGAAACAATGACCGAAAAATAACTTTTTCTAGAACGTGTACATAATGTTAAGGGACCACTGAAATGGAAGTCCAGAATTCTAAGGCCATTTCAGCAGAGGCGATGGTTACACAATCACCCTGTTGAAAGCGAAGATTTAGAAGATGGCATTCGGAGGCCCACCCGCAGTAATTACTGGTAGTTCTTGCTGGCCTGCAGACAGGTGAGGGCTGGGCCTTCACCATCCCCTGCAGCACTTTCCTGTAATCTGGATGGGCGGTCTTCAAATGTGTGCTTTCAAACCAGTCAGATACCATATTCTTCTTCCTATCTGGCCTTTCATTTTTCTATCGCCACAGATACTGTCCCTGTCGCCACAGATACTGTCCCTGTCGCCACAGATACTGTCCCTGTCGTCCTGCCAGTGCTTGCACATTGCTCAGAAACAGCACCCTAGACCACGGGGCAGGGACAGAGAGGGCGTGTCTAGCAATTTTTTGCTAAAGATTGTATCTTAAGTTTTTCTTAGAGCTTAACTGCATTCAGGGGAAGTAAAAACACATTTGCTTTGTTCCCGATCTTAAAAACCAACCCGCAGAAACAACAAAAAAAGACCTCCCAATAACTTAGATTTCTGAAACGATGGGGTTTTTTTCCCCCCTCTTCTTAATCGCATATCTTTAGAGACCGATGAAAGAAAGATAATGCTTGACTATTAGAAATAATATTTGAAACCTGTTGAAATCTCTGCCTAGTATATGAAAACAGCTGACTTCAGGAGAGTAAAAAGCTGAGAAGAGCTGATCGGACCCCGTCCTCCTTTGTCACCGAAACATTACTGTCTGCATTCCTTTTTACGTGGGAAAAAAAAAAAGAATCATAAACATTTGCAGAGTAATTTAAAAACAAAAAATAAACCCTGTGCCTTCCATATTGTATACATTCAGTTGATGCTGACAGTACTAACAGATGGCATTTTTGCCCAAACATCCTTTCAACAAACGGTCACTTACTGAGCACCTGCTAACGTTCAGGTGGCGATAATTAATGATTGGGGCGCAGCCTCTTTCCTGAGCTCACCGTCTTGGAGGGGGTGACGGAACAAAACTCTGACCCGCGTGCCCCTCCCCCAGCACAGCACCCATCTCACTCGTCTTGTGTCACCCACCGTCCTCAGCACGGCACCCAGCCCTCGGCCTGTGCGAAAATACTTGCCAAGAGGATGAGACAGCGTTAGAAAGTGCATGTACCCATCGCACAAGGGGTCAGTGTGACACGGAGACTTGACAAGTGACGTCCTCACCTTATTCTAAGCAAACATGCGTGTCTGAAGACAGGGCGGACGTGGATGCTAATAACGAGACTAGCCCTCGCTGATGAATACGGAAAGTGGGGGCTGGGGACTCCAGACACACCTGACAAGGGGGCGGAGGGGTCTGAAGGTGAGGAACTGCTGGGTTAAGACAACTGTAATCCATGCCTCGCAGCTAGGCAGGACAGACATAAATTTACTAGGCACTTCACAGGGGAGAATGTGGAGAATGCAGGCTTCAGTTTGCCTTTAAAAGGGAGGAAGGAGGACGCTCTCCAGGCCTCTGCCGAAGCCAGTCATCCTGCAGAACTTGATTTCCACAGGAGAATGGAAGCGAGTATCTTCGCATGTAACGATTTCTTTATTCTCGCAAAAGTAGTAACTGGAGAATTTGTCCTCCCGGGGCCCACCCCGAAATACAGAATGCAAGTAAAGGCCGGGCTTGCGGGCTTGCGGCGTGGGTGATCAGGGGCCGAGTGCAGACTCGCCTGCTGCATCAAAGCGTCGGGTCTTAGGGAACATTAGTGCTGCAGATTCGAACACGGTAACTTCCGAAATTACCTGTGTAGCTCGGGGGTCGGGGCGGGATGAGCTCCACTCTCAACACAACCGCGCGCCGAAGACCCGTGTGTGCGCGCTGGCGGGTGAGGCCGCTGTGCCGTGCGGCTCTCCGCGCGCAGGAGCTGCGCCTCGGCTGGCCACGCTCTGTTTCCCATTGGCTGAAAGCATCTCACATCCTGGATTAGTACACACCCCCGCCCCCCCCCCCCAAAAAAAAAGACTTACAATGTCTACGTTTACGTACCCTCGTGAAAAGTGAGAGCCAGGTAACATAAAAGTGGAAGAACTGAGTGGAAGTCGGTCGTGGAAACGACCGTGGCGAGCTCCGCGTGTTTCGGGACTGTTCCCTCACTGTCTTCCTCTGTATCCCCTCTAGGGAATGAAAGCCACTGGCTGACCACACGTCCCTCCCTGGGCTTCACGCGTTTGAAGACTTGCCAGAATAAGGCACGATGTCCATGGCCGGAGTCGCTGCTCAGGAGATCAGAGTCCCGTTAAAAACTGGGTTTCTGCACGATGGCCACGCCCTGGGGAGCCTGAAGGCCTGCTGGGGGGGCCGCGGCGAGTTTGAGAAGTAAGTGCAGGACGTGGGGCCGCTGGAGCCTGGGTGTGTGACGTCCGAGTGAGGGCGGGGACGCTCCTGCGGCCCGTTTGTCACCAAGGTGTCCGTCCTGTCCTTTCAGCGGCTTTTTGAACATCGACCCCATAACCATGGCCTACAGCCTGAACTCGACGGCGCAGGAGCACCTGACATCCATAGGTACGTGTCCTGAAAGCCCGAGCGCCCCCGGCACTTGGGGAGGAGGGTGGTGGCAGCCCCTCGCGTGAGCTTGGCCTCCAGCGTTATTTTCCAAATGAGGGAACGACCCTGGGCCGTTTCCCACAGGAGCCGGGCCCCTAGTGGCGACAGATCTGAAGCTAAGCGTGCTCTTAGCCGCCTTTGCACCTCAGCCTGAGTCACTGGGTCTCCCTCTGGAGGTGTGAGCTTCTAAAGGCATCCCAGCGATGAGACATAATAACGTTTAGGAACCCTGGACAGGACCTCTCTTCTTCCTGACGAGCCTCGAGTGCCTGTTTGAAAGTGACAGAGCGGTATAAGTGTTGACAAAAACTTAGAAGAGTGTGAGTGTGTTAGTCCTTCTAACGTGAACCTGGCGTTCCTTAGATTTTTGCCAAGGGCTGCCTGTCCCATCGCAGGCGAGTCTCTGGCTCGCGGTATGGCAGGGGGCCGGGTGAGGCTTCGTCCTGTCTCAGGGCCGCCCTGCATGTGCTGTGTGGTCCAGCTCTCAAAGGGCCAGGCTGCTGCAGGCCGGCGCTCGCGTTAAGTTACGTGCTGCCCGCCTTCGGTGGGTTCTGCACACGTCACAGAACCCGCGTGGGGCGTGTGGGCATGCGCCGCGCACACGTCCGAGGCAGATAGAGAAGAGACCATTTGTTCTTTGAACCCGATCCGGTGCGTTCCCCCCCTCCGGGCCCTGACTACGCCCGCGGCGCTTGCCTGGGTGTGCTCGGCGTTCCAGCGGCCGGGTGTTTGGCCGGGGGGCGACCTGGCAGACGGTGGCAGGAGCGCGGGCAGCTGCGGGCGAGCGCGGTCGATCTTGGGTGACCTCTCGGGTTCCTTCCAGGGCGCGTTTCCAGGTCTGCTCCGACGAACGGCAGCCACTTTCCGGAGCACGGCCCCTCCGCCAAGGCCCGCCTGCCCCCTCTCATCATCCCCCCGAGCGAAGGCTGGGGGCAGCCGGAGGAGGATCGGGTGGCGTGTGGATTGAGGAGGCTGGCAGTGAACGGGCTCTGTGTCCCCACGCCCCCGCTCACCCCCATCAAGACGCCCCCGGCCCTCCTCCCCGGCGTGGCTCCCTGCGAGCGGGGCTCCCGGCCGCTGCCGCCCCTGCCCATCTCCGAGGACCTCTCCCTGGACGAGACGGACTGCGAGGTCGAGTTCCTGACCAGCTCGGACACGGACTTCCTTCTAGAAGACTGCGCGCTCTCCGACTTCAGACCCGACGGCCCCGGCAGGCGCAGCTTCCGGGGGTGCGGACAGATCAACTACGCGTATTTCGACACCCCGGCCGTCTCGGCCGCGGATCTCAGCCAGGCGCACGACCAGGCTGCCGGGGGGACGGGTGCCAACCCGCCTCCGTCCCACGCCCACCGGAGACTGAGGAGGTCTCACTCAGGCCCCGCAGGGTCCTTTAACAAGCCGGCCATCAGGATCTCCAGCTACGTGCACAGGGCTTCTCCCAACTCGGACGACGACAAGCCCGAGGTGCCCCCCCGGGTCCCCATCCCTCCCCGGCCGGCCAAGCCGGACTACAGAAGGTGGTCGGCCGAAGTCACTTCCAGCACCTACAGCGACGAGGACAGGCCCCCCAAAGTCCCGCCGAGAGAACCCTTGTCCCGGAGTAACTCCCGCACCCCGAGCCCCAAAAGTCTCCCGTCTTACCTCAACGGGGTCATGCCGCCTACGCAGAGCTTTGCCCCCGACCCCAAGTACGTGAGCAGCAAAGCCCTGCAGAGACAGCACAGCGAGGGGGCCGCCGGTAAGGTCCCCTGCATCCTGCCCATCATTGAAAATGGGAGGAAGGTGAGCTCAACGCATTACTACCTGCTCCCTGAGAGGCCGCCCTACCTGGACAAATACGAAAAGTTTTTTAGGGAAGCAGAAGAGACACACGCGGGCACCCCCATCCAGCCCCTCCCTGCCGACGGCGGTGTCTTTTCGGCCCCAGAAAAGCTGGACTCGAAACCAAGAGCGGATCTGGCAGGCCACGCGAAGCGCAGACATTTCTCCTACGTGGTTTCCCCGTAGACCCTGGGTCCTGGCTCAGCAGAGGTGCCGCAGCAGCCAGCGGTTCTCCTGCGGTTCTCCAGCCTGACGGCGGTTCACAGCAAGACGGCGCAGGTCGCAGGGTCGGAGAGTCGAACTGTCTGTCTTAAAGAGAAGGGTTTAGAGGGTCGTGAGGTGCCGCCGCGCTGAGCGTCCCTGACCGTGTTAGCGGCGGGGAGAAGTCTGCTCAAGTCTGTGATTTAAAGATGTGATGCGGGAAGGAAGGATGGGGACATTTCTGTACGTGCGCACGTTAGGCACCCGTACCTACACTTGTGGTAAAATCGTAGATCCTAGTTGCCAGTTAACCAAGTAGTTGCTATCTTAGAGTAATATATATTTAGAACGATAAAAACTAAAGCTGGAGGATGGCTCCTGATAGACTGAAAATTGAGCAAATGGAAGAGAATACAGAATACAGTATTGTTTAGATCAAAATCATTTAAAAAAAAAAACAACACAAAAAAACCCCAGCTATTTCTGCTTACTAAGTTTGAGGATTTCTGGCTCCGAGGCCTGTTCTGTTTCGTCTCATTCATTTTTGCAAGCAGTTTTTCCCCGGAGGGCAGGCCATTCGTTCTTTCTGTGACTTCACCTGCCTCGTTCAAGTCATCCCAAGACCTAAATCCTTTAGGTCTTGCTTTCTGGTCCGTTGAGGGGAGGGACGGCCACATATTTGGTGCCGTATTCTCACCTGTCCGTGTCTCACGTCTTGGAAAATGGGAAGGTAACAGAATGAGTCAATCATTTTTCCTTACCATTCCTGCCGTATCCTACCCCCCACACACCCACCGCCCCGAAACACAGGGCGCTCGGGGCCTAAACCCTTCGCCAGTGCTGAGGACGTCAGTTGAAGCAGTAATGAAACCGCAGTGCGGTTGAGAGGGTCTGTGTGGGGACGTGTGTCGTGGGTTTTCTTGTTTGTTTGTTTCTTGTTTCTTTGTCTTGGGCTCCCCCCCCCCAACTTTTTTAGACTGTATAAATAAACGAATACAACACAAGCTGGCCTTGTGTTGCCGGTTCCTCTTCAGTATTTCCTGGGGATTGTTTGCTTTTTAAGTAAAACACTTCTGACCAACAGCCCAGTATGTCTTAAGAACAGAGGTCACCTCAGCACGTGCTTTGGAAACTCTCACAGTCGGCTGCTCTGCTCGGATTCGGTGAGACACGGAGCTCACGTTCCCATTTTCACAAGCTTCGCCGTATGTGTCCTGCGTAGAGCCACACGGAGGAGACGGTGCTCAGTAACAGAAGTACCTTACTGCGATGTTCTTCACATTAAACAAGCTGTTTACAGTTTAAACTGCTGAGTGATGTTATTTGAGCTATTTAAAGCTTATCTTTCAGTATGAACTAAATGAAGGTTAAAACATGCTTTAGAAAAATGCACTGATTTCTGCATTTGCGTGTACAGTATTGGACAAAGGATTTTATTCATTTTTGTTGCATTATTTTGAATATTGTCTTTTCATTTTAATAAAGCTATAATACTTATTTATGACACCGTTAATAATGTTTCTTGCCTACACTCTTATACAATTTTGTGTCTCGAGTAATGTGACAACATGACCATTCTTAAGCACAAGGGAAGAGTTTTAAGCAGTCTAACATAGGCTTGAAATTTACCACCTTTCCCTAAAATGACAAACGATTTAAGCAATGTACATTTAAGTAGTATACGGACAGTGAAAACGAGCTGTTTGTATTTACCTGTAACAGTTAAGAAGGTGCTGCTGAATTGATGCTGGTTTCGTTGCTGTGGAAACAGTCCTTCTGGGGAGGGGCGTCCCCATCAAGGGGGCTGTAACAGGAAGGAGCCGGCTCTGACGTGGACCTGACGTGACGCATTTTGAGTTTGAGGACCAGGTCTGGATGGCCCTGGGCCCTTGGGGAGGCTCTGCTTCTTGCCTGGCGCGAGGCCACCAAAGGAAGCCCAGCCTGCCCCGGCCTCTCATTGAGTCACGGATTTGGGGGGGCGGCGGGGGGAGGCTGGGATGCTGTCGGGGAGGGTGCCTGTCCGGTGTCGC
This sequence comes from Physeter macrocephalus, assembly GCF_002837175.3. Classification (NCBI taxonomy): domain Eukaryota; kingdom Metazoa; phylum Chordata; class Mammalia; order Artiodactyla; family Physeteridae; genus Physeter; species Physeter macrocephalus. The sequence goes on from NC_041216.1 coordinate 26,226,635, forward strand.
CCGGCCCTTTGCCTGTTCTCCCCCCTTTTCTCTGCCCTGTCGCCGAAATCCAGCTACCTGTCGTCCCCCGCCCCCGGCCCTCGACACTCCCCAGCTTCCTGGGTGACGGCAAAGCTCTCCATGACTTTTAACTGCACCCCTGCCTGTGCGTGGTTCCTTCCAGGGTAAAGAGTGAGGACTCGGCCACGGAATATCTGGGCTGAAAGTCCAACTCCGGCTCTTTCTAATGACGTGTTGGGCAGATTTCTTCGAAATCTCTGTGCCTCAGTTTTCTCATTGGTAAAACTGGGGGAGAGGGTGACAACCACGATAGAGAATTATCTGTGACCACTGCGTATCAACCAGTAGCTGGTACACAGTGAGGGCCCAGTCTGTGAACTGATGTCGTGATTCTCTGTTGCTCATCTTCACCCCACAAATTGGGCGTTATTTCTGGCAATTGACAGGTGAAGAAATGGGTTTGAGGAGTTCCTTCAACAGACATTTGTTGAATAACTACCAAGTGCTCGATCCTCGGAAGACACACCCAGGCCCTTACGGAATTTGAAGCAGTACCTAGTGACCATTTGTGATAAACGCTGGAAAGGAATGAACAGTGGTGGTGACAGAATGACCAAGGGGCCCCCACCTCTCTGAGGTGATAAGATCTGAAGGGGTGGAATGTGAGCCCAAGGAGGCAGTGAACTAACTGGGGGGGCCAGCAGAGAGGACCGCAGGGCTGGAAGGAAGCTGGGCACTTGCCAGGGGCCCGAAGTTACCCAGCGAGAGGGACAATGGGAAAGGGTAGCGGATGCCACTCGAAGGTCTAAGCAGGGGATGGATGGGATGGGATGTGTTTTAAGAAGCCCAGTGGCTGTTGCACGCAGAACGGATTGGAAATGGGCAGACTTCAGGACAGAGGCTGTCGGAACTGAGATCCGAGCGTCCGGCAGTGGAGATGGAGAAACGCTGGCTTTGAAGATACCTGGAGGGAGAAATAGCAGGTGGTGATCTCAGGTGGGAGGCAGACCCAGGTGTGTGGCCCGAGCCACTGTGCCTGTCCCCCAGCTTCCGGGGGCTCCTGATCACGGCACTGACGCCGCGCCATCTGCGGCTTGTATTGGTTGCCTCTTTTTCCCGCCCCACCGCCTTTTCTTTGTACCGTGGTCGAGCCCATCTTTAATTCACTGCGTATTTGCTTCCCTCTCACCTCCATGTTGTTCCTTGGTTTTGCGAGACTCTTCTCTTTTCCTGTTTCTTCCTGGCCAGTGCCACTAGTGACCAGAATGCTATCCACAGCACCACTTGCCAACTCAGTCCTTGGCCAGCACGCAGAACAGATGGAATTCTAAGCGCTCCCCTGGCCTCGGGCAGCCCTGGGCCTGCTCTCCTAGTGTCGATAAGACCGACCCGTTACGGGCGAGGAGACAGCCGGCTCTTAGCTGCCACTGAACGCACTGTTGAGTCCTCACTTAAAGACGGGTCTTACCTAGCTAACAAAGCTCTGGCCTAAAGTCAGGAAGTGGAGGCTCATCTCAACCTCCCACGTCCTCCGGGAAGGATTCCCTGAGCTTCCCTTCCTCATCAATGGGAGACCACAGCCGAGCAGGGCCCAGGCCTATGCAAACAGAAGGAATTTATTATTAGGGACTGTTTCATGGCAGAAAGCAGAAGCTAAGTTCAAGAGGACTCCTTTGTTAAGTCAACCCAAAATCTGGATACTATTAAATTCCAAGTCTCTCTAGGCTGCAATAATCAAGTATGCATTGCCGATCTTAATAAATTCCACATTCTAATGGAAGTTTAATCTTGTTTATGCGTTGCTTATTTCTCTTTAGGTCTCAAGGGATGTCTTAAGTGTGTTATGAAAAGATCTTTTAAAAGGATGTTTCTTCAGTGCTAGGGGCCCTAGTCAAAACAACAGAGCCATAGATTTTTCCAGAGCAATTCATAGTCGGAGAAAAGAGAACTACATCCGCCTACTGGCTTAAGAATCAAAATATATATTAAGCTATTCTCTATTTTAGTTCTTTTTAAAAATTTTTTATCGATTTTATTTTTTGGCTGTACTGCACGGCTTGCGGGATCTTAGTTCCCCAACTAGGGATCGAAACCCGAGTCCCCTGCAGTGGAAACACGGAGTCTTAACCACTGGACTGCCAGGGACGTCCCTCTATTTCAGTTCTTCATTTCATCACATAATTTATTATATTAGGGTATATGGAGACATTTTCTTAAAAATAAGCTCCTAGGGCTTCCCTGGTGGCACAGTGGTTGAGAATCTGCCTGCCAATGCAGGGGACACGGGTTCGAGCCCTGGTCTGGGAAGATCCCACATGCCGCGGAGCAACTAGGCCCGTGAGCCACAACTACTGAGCCTGCGCGTCTGCAGCCTGTGCTCCGCAACAAGAGAGACCGCGACAGTGAGAGGCCCGTGCGCCGCGATGAAGACTGGCCCCCCGCTTGCCACAACTAGAGAAAGCCCTCGCACAGAAATGAAGACACAACACAGCCATAAATAAATAAATTAATTAATTAATTAATTAATTAAAAAAAAAAAAAAAAAGCTCCTAGCATGGTTATTTCATACATAGCTTTGTTTTTTTTTTTAACTTTTCGTTTTGAGATTAATTATAGATTCAAAAGTTTCAAAAACAGTACAGAGAGGTCCCCTGTACCCATTACCCAGACTTCCCCAATGATAACATATAATCATAGTCCATAATCAAAACCAGGAAATTGACATTGCCACAACACATATATATATATATATATATATATATATATACAGTATTTTATTTAGCAATAGTTACTATCAAAATGGACTTAGGGCCTACTTTTTAAAATTAACTTAGAAATTCATTTCAGCATTCTGTTAGGCATTTTGTGAAACGCTAATAAAACTTTAAAAATACGTTGCCATGTAAAAATTTCTACATTATGGTAATGGAAACTGAGAAGATAAAAGTGACTCGTGTTGGTTTTGACCTGCCAAGATTTTCCACAAGATTAATTTGCATTAGCTCTAGTAAAGATATTACTTCAAACTTTGAGGATTCTTGAATGATTTTTCCCTTAAAGGCCTTCAGATAGACAGATTGAGGTTCCACACCTTTGAAATCTGAATCCTGTAACAAACCAGGAGGCAAACTGTGAATTTCCAATCCAGTACTAAAGCTTGGGAATGGGGGGCATGGTGGTGGTATGGATTCTTGATTTTAAGAAAATTAGCTTAGGTCAAACTACGATACACTCAGAGCCTGGTTTGCTTTGCAGACTAGACCATTTGGCAAACGTTCTGACCCTTTTCCTCTCCACATTTGAATCATACACCTTTTAAGAGAAGTTTTGGGGTTTTATTTGGAAAGTAGAGGAGAGAATAGGGCAGAAGGTTCAAGTGCATCCGAAGTCAGCTAGCCTCTCCTTGTACTAAGCGAAACAATGTAACTGAAGCATGTCTAATGCAATCTGAGGGTGTGAATTTTCATGCTTGCTTTTCACCTGAATGTATCAAACTTCAAGATACTTCTACCTAAGCAGCCCAGGTCTGTTACTAGAGCGTGTTTAGACAGGCTCACCTCGGCTTTCACGTGATCTGCCCAGAATTCAGTGGCAAAGGTAGGTACAGTGTTTATGTTTTCCAGCACCTGCAGAAATGCTTTCACGTCAGAGCAGCCCTTGACGGCCCTTTGCTTCTCAGGCCCACGGCCACCTGGCAGGGCCGCAGGTGGGGTTTGGGATGGAGAGGGGGCTGGGGCTGGTTGGGAAGGTTTTCCCTGCCTAGAAAGAGAGCTGCTGGCAGGCCATTGGGCTTACACGTGCCTCCTCTATGCCGTCATCCTTCACCCTGCGATCCCATCAAATGGCCTGGAACCCAAAGCAAGCCCACCTGTAGCCAGTTCTCTAAAACAGCATCCACGATGGCATGTAAATCTTCTCTTCCTCCCTCCCCCAACCAAAGCAAAAGGGGGAACCGAGGGGTTATAACCAAGGGACTGGTCCTTGGGAACGTACGAGCATTCGTCATCTTGAACTCTGTGCCCTGATGGAAAAAGGCAGCACCTTCATTCCTTGGAAATAACTTTGGATCCATGTCAAATAAACATCTTAATCACATGCTTCTTGCGTGTTTCTTCATTTCGCAGTTATGAGGGATTAGCCCAGCGCCTCCCCTGGGACTGCATGACTTTTGTACACTCCCCTCTTGTGTAAGGCAGGATGAGGCTGTCTGTCTGGCCTGAGCCCTGAGTGGCCCTGGGCTCAGCACGCAGGAAGCTGTATTTTGCCTGTGCCAGCTCCTCGGCGGTGCTGGGGTTCTTGCAGGCACTAGTGTCCTGCACACAGTTTGCTACCTAGTAACCGATCACAGCTCTTGGCTAAGCAGAAGCCGGGGCCGGATCCCGAGGTTCAGGGAGACCTGGGAGCCCGGCTCAGCGCACCCACAGCAGCCCACACGCATGATAAGACTTGTCTGCATATCGTCCCGGCCCGGGAGGCTCTAATTACACGTCTGGGGCTCGCAGGAGCCCAGGTGGCCCGGCTCACACGATCCCAGAACTGTGAAGATAGCGCGGGCACAGTTCTCACTGCCTGGGCAGCCGGGTCAGGGAGGCTCCTCCGAGCCCCATGCGTCATTTCAATATGAATTACGACAACCGCCTTCCAAAGACAACAGTCCGTTTACCCAGGCGGCTCTTCTCCAAGCACCGCCACAATTTTATCCTCCCATCAAGGTTTCAGGCTCTACCTTTCTGGTCTTTCCAGCTCAACTTTCCACCTGCCCCCTAAGTGGCCCAGCAGAAAACTGCTGGGCATCGCGGCAGAGTCAGCGCAAAAAAAGCCCAATATCGGGGCCCCAAGCAGCCGTGTTTCCCCCACTCAAGGTAGCTTTGGCCTGAGAGGTGGCTCACGGATGCCACTTTGACTGATTGAACCTGTTCCTGCATTTCCTTGACCGCGTTAACAGTCACCAGTTATCAGAAACGTGCCCTTTGCCAGGGGCGGTGCTGGGCACACGGAGATCTTGTGTGAAGCTATCAGCATCTGCCTTACAACCAAGCGACCTGGTTCAAAAGAAAAGACGCTTGGGACTTCCCTGACCGTCCAGTGGTTGGGACTCCGTTCTTCCACTGCGGGGCGGGGGGTGGGGGGGTGGGGGGCGCGGGTTCGATCCCTGGTTGGGGAACTAGGATCCCGCATGCCGCGTGGTGTGGCCAAAAAAGAGAAGAAAGGAAAAAAGATGCTTGTACGGAGCCGCGCGAGAAAGTCACTGCCACTGGGACCAAAATCCTGATTTGGCACACGTCAGCGGCTATTGAGGAAAGAAGGGTGTGTGCCATGGAGCAGGTAACACAACAGGCGTTCATCCTGTCATCAGTCATCTGTGTGCGAGGATTTTGTGGACAGCAGCCAGAAATCTGTTTTTATTTTTGTTTTCGAGGCTAGTTTTTTTTTTTTTTTTCTTCCAAGCTTACAGGATGCTGAATCAGTTCATTTTTTTCCTTTTGCAAGAATCCACACACTTTAACGGTAATAGACTGGCACTTATTTGGTTACTGATAAGGATCTTATAAAGAAATTGATGTACCAAACTGAAATTGTCATTTTTTATGGTTGATTTAGATGTGGTACATATATACAATGGAATATTAGCCATTAAAAAGAACAAAAAATGCCATTTGCAGCAACGTGGATGGACTTACAGATTATCATACTGAGTGAAGTAAGTCAGACAGACTAAGACAGGTATCATATGATATCACTTATATGTGGAATCTAAAAAAAAGGCTACAAATGAATTTATCTACAAAACAGAAATAGAGTTACAGATGTAGAAAATAAATTTATGGTTACCGGTGGGTAAGGGGGGGAGGGATAAATTGGAAGATTGGGATTGACACATATACACTACTATATATAAAATAGATAACTAATAGAACCTCCAGTATAGCACAGGGAACTCTACACAATACTCTGTAATGACCTATATGGGAAAAGAATCTAAAAAAGAGTGGATATATGTATACGTATAACTGATTCACTTTGCTGTACACTGGAAATCCTCATTTTCTCTCTTTTTTTAAAAAAATTTATTTATTTTTGGCCGCACCGGGTCTTGTTGCTGCGCGCGGGCTTTCTCTAGTTGCGGCGAGCGGGGGCTACTCTTTGTTGCGGGCTTCTCATTGCAGTGGCTTCTCTTGTTGCAGAGCACGGGCTCTAGGTGCGCGGGCTTCAGTAGTTGTGGCACTCGGGCTTCAGTAGTTGTGGCTTGCGGGCTTTAGAGCGCAGGCTCAGTAGTTGTGGCGTGCGGGCTTCGTTGCTCTGCAGCATGTGGGATCTTCCCGCACCAGGGCTCGAACCCGTGTGCCCTGCATTGACAGGTGGATTCTTAACCACTGCGCCCCCAGGGAAGCCCCAAATCCTCATTTTCAATGTTTTCCTCTAAAACTTGGAGTATCATCAGTCTATAGACTTCTTCTATTCATGTCTTTTTTTTTTTTTTTTCTTAAATCCTATTCTTAATGGTTCTATGTATTCAGTAATCTTAAAGACAGCTTTCTGGATACAGAGTTTTCTCTGAACAGCCTTACAGGCAAAAAGAGGTGTTACCGTCCCACCCAGCGTGCATTATAACTCTGTCGTTGCTTAATCCCCACCCAAATGCCCATTTCCAGCTATACAAACTCATATTATTCTTTATGAATCATACATACACGCCACACCCCGAGTTGCACGTAAAACTTGGCCGTGTTATTTCTACATCACTGTGTCCTGACGCAAGCTGTGGCGGACTTAGAAGCCCGTGTATATTTTTCTGGACTCATTTATCACCTCACTTCCCCGTAACTGGTTCTAGGTGGGAATTTCATGGAAAGGTTTTCTTCTGAAATTCTGTAGCCTAATGTTGAGGATATGTTTTTAACCCCTCTCCCGGTTGCAAATCCTGATGTCAGCAGGTCTTTCTCCTTTAAGTTTGAACCTCAACCAGGACAAGTGACACTGTATTATTCGGAGGGGCGCGGAGCCCCTACCCTGCGGTCCATAACCAGGAATGTGATGCAGGCGAGCTGTGGGGACCCATCCATAGCCCAACGCAGGTGGGCCTCCTGCCTCCCTGGTAAACATATCCTGGAGTCCCCTGAAGTCAAGAATAAACCTGGGACCTCCCTGGCGGTCCAGTGGTGAGGGCTCCGCGCTCCCACTGCTGTGGGCCCGGGTTCAGTCCCTGGTCGGGGAACTAAGATCCCACAAGCCACGAGGAGAGGCCCCCCCACCCCCACCCCCCAAAAAAACCCTGCAAGTAAAAACCCAAAATGTCTATTGGCATACCGGACTGTTTCCAGAATTCATGAAAGATACAGAGCAGATAGGTGTGGTTTGATGGAGAAGTAGGATCAAAGGAAAAGGAAGGCTGAACTATTCACAGGCAGTGACTTCTGTGAAAGCAGTTCCAAGAGTTCTGAGAAAGTTCTGTGTTTATGGAAATGGAACAGGAAGCAGCCCTGGGGCAGTAGTCAGGGTGATTATCTGGGGAACCACTTTCGGTGTATCCGCTGGCCAGCCAGCGGCTCTCACTCCCTTCCCTGTACTAAACCGTGCCAGTGAGTGTCTGCCTCCAGGCTAGAGCGTTAGTGTCCAAGAGACAGGCAAGGCCCCAGGCAGCAGGAAGTCTCCAGGGGGGATGGAAAGCCCTTCCCGATGAAGAGGACCCATCCCCACTGCACACCCTGTCCCGAAGCATGGACCCTCCTCTTCCAAGCACATGTGGTCAGAGCCTGGATCCACAGACAGCAGAATTGGGGGTTTTCAAACACAAATAGGAGCATAAGATTAAAAATCACCAAGCATTTGAAAACCAATGAATGTCAAGAAGAGCACAAAACTCTATAAACAGAGACCAGCACCCATGCAAAGATTTCACAAAGTAAACAGATGTGAAAATAATCCTCAGAGATCAGACACAATATTACAAGACACAAAAACAAGGTATTATGGGAAAAGTCCGAGGAACAGAAAATGAGAAGAAAAGTAAAGAGGCATTTAGAATCTGAGGAGACAGGAATAGAGAGTGGCATGAAAGAAATAATTAAAACCTAATGGAAAAAAATTTCCCAGATCTGAAGAAAGATACAGGTCTTCACATGGAAAAGGCCCTCGGGTGACAAAATGATCTACTTGGAAATAAGACACACCCTTACACATTTCCCAAAACTTCAGAATACCAAGAGAAAAACAAAAAGCAACACCCTTTCTAAAGGAAAACAAGCAGAAAATTACCCTCAAAGAAGTAAGAATTATATGAGCCCCAGCAACGTAGGATGCTGGAGGAAAACGGAGCAATATCATCAAGGTTCTAAGAAAAAATGACTTTGAACCCAGAGTCCTTTACTCAGCCAAATTAGCATTCACGTGAAAGGTCACAGTGAAATATTTGGGGCATATAAACCTCAGGAAGTCTGTCACTCTCAGATTTGCTCCCTGAAGGAATTTCTCAAGGATTGCAACATAGCAAGACACAAAGAATCCAAGAAGGAGGTAGCTGTGGTATCCAGTGGGCAGTGGCAAACAGAGCAGCCATTACAGCTTATAGTGAAGTTTAAACAGTTTTTATGCATAGCTAAAAAAGAATAATAATAGAGAACTAAGATCCTGGATTAATTCAAGGAAAAGGAGAATGAGAAAGGAAGTGAAAACAGACTCAGGTTTTTGTCTTTTGGGAGGAGAGGATAGAATTGATTAATTCTGGATATTATTGAATACTATTAGTGTACATTAAAAATCTAGAGGAGGGACTTCCCTGGTGGTCCAGTGGGTAAGACTCCACGCTCCCAATGCAGGGGGGCCCAGGTTTGATCCGTGGTCGGGGAACTAGATCCCGCACGCATGCCGCAACTAAGAAGTCCGCATTCCGCAACTAAAAGATCCCACGTGCCGCAACTAAGACCTGGCACGGCCTAAATAAATAAATAAATAAATAAATAAATAAATAAATAAATAAGAAGTGTCAGGGTCCCTAGGAAACCATTAAAAATGAAGCTGTAAAATATAGAGAGTGGCATGGGAATTTTTAAAAAAATCTAGAGGATAGGAGACGATTTCTAAAGTAGGTTCCCGCTTCTCCGTTCTTTGTCCACTCAGTAAAGCTTGTGCTGTTCCAGTTTCAAAAGAAAAAAAATCTAGAGGGTAAGTTCCACCTCAGGTAATAGCACAGGAGCTATTGACAGTTAGAAACTCGGGAAAAACATAAAAAACAACTATGTGAAGGCACAGTGCCCCAGACGGAAGGAATCTAGGGGTGGTCCACCTCATCTTACAGGGCTGAAAAGACAGAAGCTGGATTTAAGGGCTGCCAGAGTAGCTGGGAATTGAGGGAGGGCAGATCCTGAAAGGAGGAAGCCCCCAGATCTGTGTACAAACACCCCTTCAATCCCTGGCTGACTGCTGAGCCAGGCATGTATGGGTCACGCCTCCAAGGAGCCCAGCTGAAAGTGACAAGTGGAGAGGCAGAGGACTGAGCGGAGATTTCAGCAGCTGCCCGACTGCAGACTCAGAGTTTGGAATTCAAGTCCACCTTAGTTCGAGGTGCTTGGTAAACCCCTTGGGCTTTCTACTAAAACCCCAGAAAGGCCATGTTTTAGAAGTGAGGCCCACATCCTGGACTGAAGGCAAAACTGAAATAAACATACCCTAACAAAGCCTAGAACTAAGCTGCCACAGGACCAAGTTTATCTGCCAGTAATTTAACTGCCTTCTAGAGCAAAGTTTATCACTTTTCAGAGGAAGTTGACAGAAACTATGTATCTGTCATAATGTATCACCCATAATGTTCAGTGTACGATCAGAATTTATGAGACACGCAAAGAAGCAGGAGACTGCATCCCATAATCAAGAGAAAAAAGCAGTCAATAGAAGCAGACCCACAGAAAAGCCAGATACTAGAATTAGCGAAGACTCAAAAATAATTATTATAAATATGTTAAAGATTTGACAGGAAAAGATGGATATAATGGGTGAAGGTATAGGGATGTCTTTTTAGGAGCAATATAGAAACACTAAAAAAGAGCCAAATGGAAATCTTAGACCTGAAAAATGCTATATCTGAAAAAAAATGTTTAGGAGATTGAAAGCAGATTGGATACTGCAAAAGAAAGGATCGTAATGTGAACATAAAGACGGGTAAGTAGAAGGTATCCAAACCACAGCACAAAAAGAAAATCGATTAGAAAATTGTCCCAAGTGGGATGGTAGAAATTGGATGTACACCTTCTAAAACACTTGAAGAAAAAGAAAATGAAACTTTAAGAGAAGGATCAATCCAAGAAATGGTAAGAGGAGAAATTTAATATGAAAAATCATGGTAAAAAGCAAACATAAAATAAGATAGCAAGAATAAGTCAAAACATTTCAGTAGTCACAAAAGGGGTATGAATTAAATTCCCATTTACACTCTTTGGCAGAAATTGCAGCAATATCTTTTTAGATCCATCTCCTAGAGTAATGGAAATAAAAACAACAATAAACAAATGGGACCTAATTAAACTTGAGCTTTTGCACAGCAAAGGAAACCATAAATAAAACAAAAAGATAACCTAGAGAATGGGAGAAAATATTCGCAAATGATGCAACCAACAAGGGGTTCATTTCCAAAATATACAAGGAGCTCATACAGCTCAATAACAAAAAAACAAACAACCCAATAAAAAATGGGCAGAAGACCTAAACAGACATTTCTCCAAAGAAATCACACAGATAGCCAACAGGTACATGAAAAAATGCTCAGCATCACTAATTATTAGAGAAATGCAAATTAAAACTATAATGAGGTATCACCTCACTCTGGTCAGAATGGCCATGATCAAAAAGTCTACAAATAATAAGTGCTGGAGAAGGTGTAGAGAAAGAGCCTTCTTGCACTGCTGGTGGGAATGTAAATTGGTACAGCCACTGTGGAGAACAGTATGGAGGTTCCTTAAAAAACTAAAAATAGAGCTACCATATGATTCTGCAATCCCACTCCTGGGCATATATCTGAAGAAAACTATAATTAGAAAAAATACATGCACCCCAAAGTTCATTGCAGCACTATTTACAATAGCCAAGACACAGAAGCAACTTAAATGTCCATTGACAGATGACAGATGAATGGATAAAGAAGATGTGAGATACACACACACACACACACACACACACACACACACACACATACATACACACAATGTAATATTATTCAGCCATAAAAAAGAATGAAATAGTGCCATTTGCAGCAACATGGATAGACGTAGAGACCATCACACTAAATGAAGTAAGCCAGACAAAGACAAATATCATATGATATTGCTTATATGTGGAATCTAAAAAAAAAAAACATACAAATGAACTTATTTACAAAACGGAAATAGACCCACAGACATAGAAAACAAATGTATGGTTACCAAAGGGGAAAGGCGGGGAGGGATAAATTAGGAGGTTGGGATTAACATATACACACTACTATATATAAAATAGATAGCCAACAAGGACAGGGAACTATACCCAATATTTTGTAATAACCTATAAGAGAAAAGAGTCTGAAAAAGAATATATATGTATGTATATACATATGTATGTATAACTGAATCACTGTGCTGTACACCTGAAACTAACAGGACATTATAAATCAACTATACTTCAATAAAATAAAATTTATGTAAACAACAACAAAAAAGATGAAGGTGACATTAAAAATAGAGACTTTCAGATTAACAACAACCAAACTGATATGTTATTCACAGAAGACACACGTAAAAAGAAAGTTATATATTAGTTGGAACTGCTTTTGAATACAAATAACAGAAACACCAACTACTGTGGCTAACAAAGTGGGTTTATTTTTCTTGTAGAAGTCTGGAAGCATGTGGCTGCTGGTGTTGGTTCGTCAGTGTAGGGGTGGTATCTCAGCAATTCTCTTGGCCTTTTCTTCATGGTCACAGAATGGCTGCCAAGGCTTTAGGCGTTACATCCACATTGAAAGCAGGAAGGGGAGAAAAACAACACTGGTCACGTGGCTTCCTCTTTCAGGAAAAGCAAAAACCTTCCCAGAGTTCTCAACAAGACTTCTGCTCGTGTTTCAGTAATCAAAACTGTTGTCAGCTGGCAAGAGGGGAGGTCACCCCAGCTTATTTGGTAAAGGCAGACAAGAGATAAGGGATTTCGAAATGAATGTTACGTAGCCAGTGAATAGTGTCTCACACAGGTTCAAAATACAGGGATGGAAAAGATACACTAGGCAAAGGCTGACAAAAGGGCAACAAGAACTGAGAGGCTGCAGAGAGGTGAGGAACTACCCAGTAGCTCTGAGCAGGTCATGATCAACGGACTCAGCACACTTTTCAACTCCTGTATTGTAGAGGCTGGAACGTAAAAGCCTAATTTCTGATGCTCTTTTGCAGCTAGACTCCAGACGTGAATTAGGTTCTCCCAACTGCATGGACCTGCATGAGATTTGGTAGCTGGAATTGAGGCCAAGACTGTCGTTCTGCTGGCAACCAAGGTCATGGAGAGGAGTGTAAAAGATTGGCAGTGGCCAGACTCAGCATTTCAGGGTTTTATCAGCAGCTTTGTGGGTAGATATGGTCATTATGGTAACAGCTGCAGCAGCAGTGGCCTCCTAACCCTGGCTTCCTTATGCCTGAATCAAAACTACAGTGGTGTGGTCTTCAACTCAATAGTTCCAGGGGAGGTTTCCTGATTTACCACACCTCCAGTTTTTCCAGTGATTTTATAAGCACCTAATTCCCTGTTTGAAACCCCTTTCTGCTTAAAATACACTGAGTGGTTTCTATTTCCTGCACTGAACTCTGAAACTGATAACACACACAACCACTCAGGTCTTAGAATGATAGGGCCCCTCAGGTGACTTTCAGAAGTAGTGTAAACCCTCTCTGCGAAGAACTCAAACTCAGTCTGAACCTCAAAGAATCCTATAGAATTAACAATAAAATAAAGGAAAATGAACACTTCCCAAGCACAAACCACAAAACACACAGGGAAACAAAGCACCATAAACAAAAACAGCAGGAACCACAGACAGCAGAGACAGAGCTGCAAAGACTTTGGATTTGAGAATCATCAGACACACACTGCTATATTTAAAATAGATAACCAATGAGGACCTACTGTATAGCACAGGGAACTCTGCTCAATACTCTGTAACAACCTAAGTGGGAAAAGAATTTGAAAAAGAATAGTTACATATATATGTGTAACTGAATCACTTTGCTGTATACCTGAAACTAACACAACATTGTTAACCAACTATACTCCAATATAAAATAAAAAATTAAAAAAAACATAAAAAACACATATGTTTGGTATATTTAAATAAATAAACATGTGCATAGAACAAATAGATTTGAAAAAGAATAAAACATTTTAAAGTAAAATTAATATGTAACAATTAAAATTAATAATTCAAAGGACATGTCAGCCACCAGGTTGGACACAGCTGAGAATTAATGAACTAAATGACAGATCTAAAGAAACTTATACAGAATGCAGTACCAAAAGACAAAAAGATGGAAAAAGAGAGGTCAAGAGATATGAAACATATAATAAAAGGAGGTAAATTACATTATATGAAAGGAGAGACAAGAGGGAATGAGGAAGAAGCAATATTTGAAAAGATAATGGATGAGAATTTGCCAGAATTGTTGAAATATACCAAGGCTCAAATCCAGAAATTCTAATAAATCCCAGCAGATTAAAAGGAAAGAAAGAAGGAAGGAAGGAAGGAAATAAATCCACAAATCATGGATTTGCAGTGCAAAACACCAGAGGAAAGGAAAAGTTTCAGAAGCAGCCAAAGCAGGAGAAAAAAAAAAATCACCTACAAAGGAATAACAATTAGATGACTAAATTCTCGGGGCTTCCCTGGTGGCGCAGTGGTTGAGAGTCCGCCAGCCGATGCAGGGGACACGGGTTCGTGCCTCGGTCCGGGAAGATCCCACATGCCGCGGGGCGGCTGGGCCCGTGAGCCATGGCCGCTGGGCCTGCGCGTCCGGAGCCTGTGCTCCGCAACGGGAGAGGCCACAACAGTGAGAGGCCCGCGTACCGCCAAAAAGAAGAAGGCCTAGATGGCTAAATTCTCAACTGCAACAATGGGAGTCAGAAGAAAAATGCTAGCTCAAAGAAAACATTGTTGGGGACCTCCCTGGTGGTCTAGTGGTTGAGACTCCGCACTTCCACTGCAGGGGGCATGGGTTCAATCCCCGGTTGGGGAAATAAGATCCTGCATGCCGCGTGGTGTGGCCAAAAAAAACCACTGTTGGGCCAGATTTTTAAAAATATAATTCTTCTCTGCTTTTCACAAGAGGTGCTTCCAAAACATAAGGACACTAAAAATTTGAAAATATAGAAAAAGGTAAACCACAAAGTAGTGGCCAAGAGAAAGCTGAAATAGCTTATTAAACATCAGACAAAACAGACATTAAAGCAAAAAGCAATAAAGAGGACTACTACACAGTGATATTTTTAAAATTCAGTTTACCAGGAGGAGATAACAATTCTGAACTTATATGCATCTAATAATATAGCCTCAAGATATATAAAGCAAATATTTACACATCTATGAGAAGAAACTGACAAAGCCACCATTACAGTGGGAAAGTTGAGCACACTTCTCTTAGTAACTGATATATCAAGCATATAAGAAATAGGTAAGGACAGAGAAGATCTGACTAGCACAGTTAACACACTTGATTTAATGAATATATAAACATTGCACCCAGCAATTAAAGAATAGATTTTTTTATTGAAGTATAGTTGATTTACAATGTTTCAGGTGTACAGCAAAGTTATTAAGAATATATATATATATATATATATGTTCTTTTTCAGACTCTTTCCCAAGAATAGACATTTTTAAACTAGACTTAACTGAATGAGAACATAAATAGAGAAGAGTACACATATCAAAAATATATGACTCAACGATTTCTCACAAAGTGGACACACTGCAGATCCAGAACTTGGATTAAATCAGGAAATGGAAAATTACAGCACCCCAGAACCCCCTTTCTTGCTGCTCTGCCCCACCCCCAGTCACAATCCATGCTATAGGTAACCACCATCCTGACTTCTAACACCACAGATTAATTGTGCCCCTTTTTACTTTATATAAATGGAATCATATAGTAGTACTCTTTTGCTCAATATTATGTTTGTGAGATTTAAGCATGTAGAAATGTCTTCTTTGTTTTTCTATTATATGAATAAAACCACAAGATGTTTATCTCTTGTTTCACTGGTGGACATTTAGATAGTTTCCTCCTCACAGCTAATACAAATGATGCTGAGATGAACATTCTTGGACATGTCTTTTGATGATCATGTGTACACATTTCGGCTGAGTAGGTTGAGCTTATGTTTAGTTATTATGCAGATACTGCCAAAAAATTTTCCCAAATGGTTGTAGCAATTTGTATTCCCACCAGCAGCATATGAGCGTTCCAGGTGCTCCCCCATCGCCATGGCCGCTGGGCCTGCGCGTCCGGAGCCTGTGCTCCGCAACGGGAGAGGCCACAACAGTGAGAGGCCCGCGTACCGCCAAAAAGAAGAAGGCCTAGATGGCTAAATTCTCAACTGCAACAATGGGAGTCAGAAGAAAAATGCTAGCTCAAAGAAAACATTGTTGGGGACCTCCCTGGTGGTCTAGTGGTTGAGACTCCGCACTTCCACTGCAGGGGGCATGGGTTCAATCCCCGGTTGGGGAAATAAGATCCTGCATGCCGCGTGGTGTGGCCAAAAAAAACCACTGTTGGGCCAGATTTTTAAAAATATAATTCTTCTCTGCTTTTCACAAGAGGTGCTTCCAAAACATAAGGACACTAAAAATTTGAAAATATAGAAAAAGGTAAACCACAAAGTAGTGGCCAAGAGAAAGCTGAAATAGCTTATTAAACATCAGACAAAACAGACATTAAAGCAAAAAGCAATAAAGAGGACTACTACACAGTGATATTTTTAAAATTCAGTTTACCAGGAGGAGATAACAATTCTGAACTTATATGCATCTAATAATATAGCCTCAAGATATATAAAGCAAATATTTACACATCTATGAGAAGAAACTGACAAAGCCACCATTACAGTGGGAAAGTTGAGCACACTTCTCTTAGTAACTGATATATCAAGCATATAAGAAATAGGTAAGGACAGAGAAGATCTGACTAGCACAGTTAACACACTTGATTTAATGAATATATAAACATTGCACCCAGCAATTAAAGAATAGATTTTTTTATTGAAGTATAGTTGATTTACAATGTTTCAGGTGTACAGCAAAGTTATTAAGAATATATATATATATATATATATGTTCTTTTTCAGACTCTTTCCCAAGAATAGACATTTTTAAACTAGACTTAACTGAATGAGAACATAAATAGAGAAGAGTACACATATCAAAAATATATGACTCAACGATTTCTCACAAAGTGGACACACTGCAGATCCAGAACTTGGATTAAATCAGGAAATGGAAAATTACAGCACCCCAGAACCCCCTTTCTTGCTGCTCTGCCCCACCCCCAGTCACAATCCATGCTATAGGTAACCACCATCCTGACTTCTAACACCACAGATTAATTGTGCCCCTTTTTACTTTATATAAATGGAATCATATAGTAGTACTCTTTTGCTCAATATTATGTTTGTGAGATTTAAGCATGTAGAAATGTCTTCTTTGTTTTTCTATTATATGAATAAAACCACAAGATGTTTATCTCTTGTTTCACTGGTGGACATTTAGATAGTTTCCTCCTCACAGCTAATACAAATGATGCTGAGATGAACATTCTTGGACATGTCTTTTGATGATCATGTGTACACATTTCGGCTGAGTAGGTTGAGCTTATGTTTAGTTATTATGCAGATACTGCCAAAAAATTTTCCCAAATGGTTGTAGCAATTTGTATTCCCACCAGCAGCATATGAGCGTTCCAGGTGCTCCCCCATCATCCATGCTCAATATTACTCTACTTTCTTCATCTTAGCCATTCTGATGGGCGTGAGAAGACCCAATCTTCTCCATCACACATGAAATATTTACAAAACTGACCAAATGGTAAGGTTCAACAAAATTCAAAAGACTGTTACCCTACAGACCAGGCTCTCTGACCATGTTACAATTAAGTTAGAAATCAATAGCAAAAATATAGCTAGATAAATTGAAAAAAAGATGCATGCACTCGGAAATAATCAGAACCAAATGCTAACACAAACTGACATCAATATATATATTAAAAAAAAAAAGTAGAGCCTTGAATGTTTATAGTAGAAAAGAAAAAAATCTCAAAATTAAGGAGCCAAGCATCCAAGTTTAGAGGTTGAAAAGTCTGGAAAGAGTAAGAAATTTCTGAAAAGTAGGGAAAACGTAAAATAGAAAGTATTGTCAAAGCCAAAAGTTGATTCTTTGAAAAGACTAATTAAATAGACAAATCCCTTGCATGATTATTAATCAAAGAAAATAAAAGGAGAAAGCACAAATAAACAATAGTAAGAATGAAGGGCTTCCCTGGTGGCGCAGTGGTTGAGAGTCCACCTGCTGATGCAGGGGACACGGGTTCGTGCCCCAGTCCGGGAGGATCCCACATGCCGCGGAGCGGCTGGGCCCGTGAGCCATGGCCACTGAGCCTGGGCATCCGGAGCCTGTGCTCCGCAGCGGGAGAGGCCACAGCGGTGAGAGGCCCGCGTACTGCAAAAAAACAAACAAACAAAAAAAAGTAAGAATGAAAAGAGGGACACGATTCCAGGTGGTTGCCAAGATTAAAAACATTCTAAGAGATTATAAAACAGTTTATGCCAATAAATTTGAAAACTTAGGTAATGAAGATAAAGTCCTAGACAAATACAACTTACCAAAACCATCTCAGGAAGATAAAAGAACCTGACTAATCCTACTGCCTGCAAAGAATTTGAATGGTGGTTCCTCAAGCAGTTAAACATAGAATGACTGAGCCCATAGAAAACCCAGTAATTCCATGCTCTAAAATGGTTAATATTATGTTATATGAATTTCAGCTCAGTTAAACCAGAAATCTCACCACAAAGAAAACACTGGGTCTAGATTGAGTTAGAGGGAAATTTCATCAAACATTCAAAGAATGTATAATTTTAATCCTTCACAAATGATTCTATAGAAAAGAAAAAAATGGGGGTGGGGGGCGGATATTCCCCAACTCAGATCATGACCTTAGCACAAGCTTGATACCAAAATTGTACAAGAAAGGGAACTTGCAGTTCAACCTTACACGTGAGATGCAAAAAAATCCTAAAATAAATACTTACCAAACAGAATCTGGTAATGCATAAAAAAGATAAAACATGATGACTAAGTTGGGTTTATCTCAGGCATGCGAGAGATTAGTAGATTAGAAAATCTACTAATATAATCCACCACATTAACAAATCAAAGGACAGAAACCTTTAATGATCTCAACTGCTGTGGGAAGAGCATTTAATCAATTTCAACATCTATTCATGACACAAATTTAGCACGCAAAGAATGGAAGTGTATTTCCTTACCTAATAAAGAATAGGATGACGGCAGAATAATGCTCCCACCCACCACCTCCCCTCCCCTAAAGATGTCTCTGTTCTAATCTCCAACCTATAGGTTACCATTAATGGCGAAAGAGACTCTGAAGATGTGATTAAGGCTCAGGACCTCAAAATGGGAGATAATTTTGGGTTATCCCGGTGGGCCCAAGCCAGTCATACAAATCCTTAACAGTGGAGAAACTTTGACGGCTGCAGTCAGTCAGAGAGGGCCATGTGACCACAGAAGAACAGTCAGAGAGATGCTGTGCTGCTGGCTTTGAGGATGGAGGACAGGGCCATGAGCCTAGGACTGCAGGGGGCCTCTAGAAGGTGGAAAAGGCAAAGAGATAGATTCTCCTCTAGCGTCTCCAGAAGGAAACACACACCGGCCCACACCTTGATTTTAGCCCAGTGAGACCAGTGTCAGAGGTCTGACCTTCAGAACTGTAAGATAATATACTTGTGTTGTTAAACCACTAAAATTGTGGTAATTTGTTACAACAATAGAAACCTAATAACAACAACAAAAGAACTCTACAGTAAATGTTCTATTTCATTCCCTTTAAAATCCAGTATGGGCTTCCCTGGTGGCGCAGTGGTTGCGCGTCCGCCTGCCGATGCAGGGGATGCGGGTTCGCGCCCCGGACTGGGAGGATCCCACGTGCCGCGGAGCGGCTGGGCCCGTGAGCCATGGCCGCTGGGCCTGCGCGTCCGGAGCCTGTGCTCCGCAACGGGAGAGGCCACAACAGTGAGAGGCCCGCGTAACGCAAAAAAAAAAAAAAAAATCCAGTACCACCTAAGATGGCTATTGTGATCACCTGAATTTAGAATTTTACTAAATTCAGATCCTAACCAGGATAGAATAGCAAGATAAAGCCAAACATCTAAGGACTGGAAAGAGAGAAATAAATTGTCATTCTTTGCTGATGATGTGAATGTCTACATAAAAAATTCTGTATACTTTATAGCTAATTATTTATAGCTAGTTATATTAGAATAAGAGAGTTTAAAAGCCTGAGTACATGATCAATATATAAAAGTATCTGCATTTCTATATACCAGCAACAATCTGAAAACATTTTTTTCAAAGGTATTTACATATCAGAAGAAAGAAAGAGAGAAAGAAAGAAAGGAAAAAAGAGAGAGAAGGAGGAAAAAGAAGAAGGGGGGAGGGGGAGAAGGAAGAAGGAGGGGAGGAGGAAGGGAAGGGAGAAAGACTCAAAGAGTCTAACAAAAGATGCGCAAGCTCTTGATAGAGAAATCGGAAAAGTTTATTAAAGACATATTAAAGAAGACACAAAAGGGTAGAGAGTATACTCTGTTCTTAGTTAAGAAGGATCAACATCAGAAAGACGTCAACTTTCCCTAAATTGCTCTACAAATTCAATGCAATCCCAATCAAAAAATCCCAACAGTATGTTTTGTGAGACGTGATAAGCTGATTCTAACATTTATCTGGAAGAGCCAAGGCTACGAATTGCCAAGGTACTTCTGAAGAAGTTGGGAGAATTACCTCCACCAGGTAGAGAAATTAGCCTGCGTGGTACTGATGCAGACACAGACCAATAGATTGATGAAACAGAATAGAGCCCCTAAACAAAGATATACGCTATGGAAATCTGAGTTAGGACAGAACTAGAATTGCAGATTAGTGGGGAAAAGACGGACCATTCACCAACTGGTGCTGGGGCAACTAATTAACCATTTGGAACAAAGAGAAATCAGATCCGTACCTCACACATACACAAAGTGAATTCCAGATGGCTTAAAGGCTTACAGGTGGAATGCAAAACGGTAAAAAATTTAGTAGACAATACAAGTGGACATCTTTACAATCTTGAGATAGAAAAGAATTTAGCACAAACTATAAAGACAAACATTGAGATTCTACTATATTAAAATTAAGAATTTCTGTTTACCAGAGATGCCATTAAGAATGAAAAGGCTACTCGGCCATAAAGAAAAGAATGAAATAATGCCATTTGCAGCAACATGGATGGATGTAGAGATCATCACACCAAGTGAAGTAAGTCAGAGAAAGACAAATATCATATGATTTCACTTATATGTGGAAACTAAAAAATGATACAAATGAACTAATTTACGAAACAGAAATAGACTCATAGGCATAGAAAACAATCTATGGTTATGGTTACCAAAGGGGGAGTTTGAGATTAACAGATACAAACTACTATATATAAAATAGATAAACAATAAGGACCTACTATATAGCACAGGGAACTATATTCAATATCTTGTAACAACCTATAAAGGAAAAAGAATCTGATATATATAACTGAATCACTTTGCTGTATGTCTGAAGCTAACAGAACATTGTAAACCAACTATACTTCATTAAAAAAAAAAAATCTTAAAAAAAAACAAGTGAAAAGGCAAGCCACAATCCAGAAGATATTTGCAAAACAAATAAATAACAGGGTTTTTTTTTCTTCTTTATTTAAACTAAAATCAAAAGCAGTTCACTCATTTCTCCCCATTTCTTCTCATATAAATGACAGTGATTAATATTCAGAATGTATAAAAAATTCCTACAAATCAAAAAGAAAAAGACGAAAACCCAACAGGAAAATGAGCAAAAGAGAGTCGTTACACAGAAGAAACCATAAGAAAAATGCTTCCTGAGTTACCAGGAAAATGCAAATTAAAGCCTCAAGGAGATACCATTTCACACCCATCAAATTGGCAATAACTTAAGAGTTGGACAATAGCTAATGGTGACGGGATATGAAGCAACAGTCATTCTTATTCACCGCTCGTGGAGAATAAATTGCCAGGACTGTTTGGGAAGTGGCTTAGCATGTCCTAGTGCAAGACTTCTTAACCTGGGGCACACGGTTAGAGTTCAGGGGGCATCTGTGTACTCGAATGGGAAAAAAAGTATGTCTGTGTTGTCACTAATCTCTAACTGAAACTTGCTATTTCCTTCTATTAGGAACCAAACCTTTGTGTTACTAGTACTGTACCTGTGACTTGTACCAACCAAGAGAATACAGATTTTGTGTATCACATTGAATTCGTTGCAGATATCTCAAAACACTGTTTATGCTCACCACAACTTCAAAATTATGGTCGTTGTTAGAACGATGGCTAAATATGACCATTTAATGGTAGGACGACATGTATTGCTTTATCACAAATTTGTATTTTTAACATTTTGAAAACTATATTCCAATACGATTGGTTTCCCTTGTAATCCAATGTATTTTATGTATTTTAAAATGTTACTCTAAGAAGTCATCCAAGACTTCACTGCTGTACCAAAGGGGTCCATGAAACAAAAAAGCAAATACTAAAATAAGTGGTCCTTAACAAAGTGTCTACCCTGGAGAAACTCTTGCCCATATGCCTCAGGAGATATGAGCAAAACGCCGGGAGACTGGAAAGGGCCCAAATGCTCATCAGCAATACAATGGATAAATTGTGGAATGCAGTATAATTAATTTTTTTTTAAAGTGCTTGAAGACTCGGGTGGCACCGAGCTAGATGTTTCATGGACTAATGACATAGTATTATCCACAATCCAGAGGCAATTTACTCTGTCGTAAGTAGGCTGAGCATCCCGTCATTCTTGGATGATGGAAGGAGAAGCATAACCAAGTATTAAAAAAGAGGGTGGGGCTTCCCTGGTGGCGCAGTGGTTGAGAGTCCGCCTGCCGATGCAGGGGACACGGGTTCGTGTCCCGGTCCGGGAAGATCCCACGTGCCGCGGAGCGGCTGGGCCCGTGAGCCGTGCAGAGTTTTTGGCTTTGAGAGAAAAGAAGCAGAGTGAAAGGGATAATGGTTATTAGTCTCTTAGTGACTCTGTGAGTCACTAGGGTAGATGCTTTACACATGTGGTCTAATTTAATCTTCACAGCAACTCTGTGAGGTAGGTATCATTATCCCACTTTTACAGATGAGAAAATGGAGGCTCGAACAAGTTAAGTAACTTTTAGCCAAGGTCACACATTTAGTAAGTGGTGGTGCTAGGATCTGAACCCAGATCTTCTCACTCCAAAGCCTTTTTCTCCCCTCTCTATGCCATGAGGTTAAAGAAAAAATTGTAATCTAGTTGATGAGATAAGTCATACGTCTCACCTCCAATCTGAAAAGAAAACTGATGATACCAGGTGCTGCATGTGATCACTGCGAAGTAAGTGGTGCCAGGTTAAGGAGGGAGAGATGAACTTGGGCTGAAGTCAACAGGGAGGGCTCCATAGAGAATATGAGATTTGAGTTAGGCCTCAGGGTGGGTGTCACTTAGATATAAGTAGAGGAGAGGTAAATAGGAAAAACTCTAGACTTTTTTCCTTCCTATGTAGGGAAAAACCCAGTTCTTTCCTGCGTGTTTCTCTCCTGCGGGTCTTCTTTCCTCTCACACAGAACACTTCACTTCTGACACTTCTGGTCACCAAATGTGTGGAGGTTTTTCCCCATACCAATTCTCTGTGACACCAGTTGGGTGTCCTGAAACTTAATTCTGACACTATCTACCTGGAGATAGTGTCAGATCACACAGGTTAAGGGCTCACTCCCACAAGTCTGCACCTACTCCCCGCTTCAGAAGCCAGTTGCAAACCTGAGTTGTCACCTGTGCTTCTGACCAACCGGCTGTAGGTCGGAGGTTCCAATATCCCCCTCCTTATTTTCCATTAATTTGCTAGCGTGGCTCACAGAACTCAGGGAAACACATCTACCAGTTTATTAAAGGTTGTGATAAATGATATAAGATAAACAGCCAGATGGAGAGATACATGGGGCGAGGTCTGGGAGGATCCTGAGGGCAGGAGCTTCTGTCCCCGTGGAGTTGGGCTGCATCACCCTCCTGGTCCGTGGATGTGTTCTCAACCTGGAGGCTCTCTGAACCCCGTACTGTTGGGATTTTATGGAGGCTTCCTTGCGTAGGCATGATCAATTATTAACTCCATTTCCAGGCCCGCTCCCCTCTCTGGAGAAGTGGGGGTGTGGTGCAGCTGAAAATTCCCAGCTTCTGTCCAGGCTTGGTCTTTCTGGTGACCAGCCGCCATCCAGGAGCTGTTCGGGAGCACACCCAGAGTTGCCACATAAGAACAAAAAAATGCTCCTAGTGTTTTTATCACTTAGGAAATTATAAGGGTTTTAGGAGCCCTGTGTCAGGAACCAGGGGCAGGGACCAATATATATATTTTCTATCATCTCTCAAGAAGAAAGGACACTCTAGAAGAGGGAAGCACATGAACCAAAGCATGCAAGTAAGAAAGTAAGTTGTAGCTTGGAGACAGTGAATAAATTACCCTGGCTGCATTGACTGTAGGAAGCATTTGAGGAAATAAGGTTGAAAAAATAAATTTGTACTGTGGAGAATCTGAATGCCAAGCTAAAGTACTGGATTTTTTTTTTTTTTTCCTCTTTCCCCTGTAGGTTAGGGAGATCTATGAAAGGAATACCCAGAAAAGACGATAGTACACCAAAAGTTTAAAATCTGTGATCCAGGAGTCTTGACTGCCTGTAGCTTCTGTCAAGCACTTCTCTCCAGGGGATACCCTCCAGAATGTTGTTTTCTTCTCTGCCAGGTGACCCTGAGTGTCTTTGAGCTGGCCTCTGCTGCAGGGGTGGGCTGTGACATTGACCCAGCTCTGGTGGCTGCCATTGCCAATCTGAAAACTGGTAAGACTGGGGAAAGGGGGCAACGGAAGGCTTGGGCCCTATTTTGGGGTGGAAAAATGTCAATCTCAAAGAAGGCTTTATTTGGGATTGTGAATTCAGAGGTTATGAACTGGCAGCTAAGGAAAGACTTAAAGCATAGTCTCTAATCCCCAGAAAATACTTCCACAGGCAATTTAGATTTCTAGTCAGGTTCTAACCAGTTGATCTGTCAATCAGCTAAAAAGTATTAAGTGAGAGTCTGGCACTCAGCAAGTGCTCAAAGGAACTACAATCTGGTTGGGGAAATAAGAATAATGCAAATGAAGTGATGAGCGAACAATACACAGTAGACGTGAATTCATACTAAGTTGTGTGGTATAGTATCCAAGTTCCCCAGAATGATCTTGTGCTCTCCCCTCCCCCATAATCACCTTGACACCATGCATTTCCTCCCCTGGACTCACACTTGTCTCTTATATTTCCATTACACATTTCCTCGGATTAGCACATTCATACTTGTACGCGCTCAGAATAGGATGGAATCAGGGGACTGGTAGTAAGCCCTTTTAAAATTGCCAGACTGGCCCTCCCTCTTCTCTCTCGGTTTTGGTGAGACTCTTTCCTCTCCTTCCTGCCTCTGTACCCCATCAGGTAGCTGACAGGGTGCCCTCAAACTGCGTGTCAGCAGAGCCCTTTGCCAAGAGCTGTGCTCAGTCACCAGGGGAAGCCTCCAGGACTCAGGCCTCTCACTATCAGTGGAGGCTAGTACTGTCCCCTACAACAGTAATGACTTGCCTATAGTGCTCTACAAATTATTTTCACAGATATTTTCTCATGTGATCCTCCTAGTAATTCTGCAAAGTAGGACCCCGTGGAAGAAAACTCCTGTTTGCTGACCTTACTCTCTTTTCCTTTTTCCTTCTTTCCAGATACGTCATCCCCTGAGGAAGAATATAAGGTGGCCTGCCTGCTCTTGATCTTTCTTGCCGTTTCCCTCCCCCTCCTTGCCATGGACCCAGCTTCCTTCTTTAGCATTGATAAGGATGGTAAGTAAGGAGTAGGTTTGAGGGACCAGTGCAGTTTAGGTTAGTGTCCTGGGGTCGGGAGATGAGACGGAGACATTTATCTGGAAACAGAACTTTATATCTGAGTCAGAAGTCTGTGTTTTCCAGATAAATGTCTCCGTCTCATCTCCCGACCCCAGGACACTAACCTAAACTGCACTGGTCCCTCAAACCTACTCCTTACTTACCATCCTTATCAATGCTAAAGAAGGAAGCTGGGTCCATGGCAAGGAGGGGGAGGGAAACGGCAAGAAAGATCAAGAGCAGGCAGGCCACCTTATATTCTTCCTCAGGGGATGACGTATCTGGAAAGAAGGAAAAAGGAAAAGAGAGTAAGGTCAGCAAACAGGAGTTTTCTTCCACGGGGTCCTACTTTGCAGAATTACTAGGAGGATCACATGAGAAAATATCTGTGAAAATAATTTGTAGAGCACTATAGGCAAGTCATTACTGTTGTAGGGGACAGTACTAGCCTCCACTGATAGTGAGAGGCCTGAGTCCTGGAGGCTTCCCCTGGTGACTGAGCACAGCTCTTGGCAAAGGGCTCTGCTGACACGCAGTTTGAGGGCACCCTGTCAGCTACCTGATGGGGTACAGAGGCAGGAAGGAGAGGAAAGAGTCTCACCAAAACCGAGAGAGAAGAGGGAGGGCCAGTCTGGCAATTTTAAAAGGGCTTACTACCAGTCCCCTGATTCCATCCTATTCTGAGCGCGTACAAGTATGAATGTGCTAATCCGAGGAAATGTGTAATGGAAATATAAGAGACAAGTGTGAGTCCAGGGGAGGAAATGCATGGTGTCAAGGTGATTATGGGGGAGGGGAGAGCACAAGATCATTCTGGGGAACTTGGATACTATACCACACAACTTAGTATGAATTCACGTCTACTGTGTATTGTTCGCTCATCACTTCATTTGCATTATTCTTATTTCCCCAACCAGATTGTAGTTCCTTTGAGCACTTGCTGAGTGCCAGACTCTCACTTAATACTTTTTAGCTGATTGACAGATCAACTGGTTAGAACCTGACTAGAAATCTAAATTGCCTGTGGAAGTATTTTCTGGGGATTAGAGACTATGCTTTAAGTCTTTCCTTAGCTGCCAGTTCATAACCTCTGAATTCACAATCCCAAATAAAGCCTTCTTTGAGATTGACATTTTTCCACCCCAAAATAGGGCCCAAGCCTTCCGTTGCCCCCTTTCCCCAGTCTTACCAGTTTTCAGATTGGCAATGGCAGCCACCAGAGCTGGGTCAATGTCACAGCCCACCCCTGCAGCAGAGGCCAGCTCAAAGACACTCAGGGTCACCTGGCAGAGAAGAAAACAACATTCTGGAGGGTATCCCCTGGAGAGAAGTGCTTGACAGAAGCTACAGGCAGTCAAGACTCCTGGATCACAGATTTTAAACTTTTGGTGTACTATCGTCTTTTCTGGGTATTCCTTTCATAGATCTCCCTAACCTACAGGGGAAAGAGAAAAAAAAAAAAAAAAAATCCAGTACCACCTAAGATGGCTATTGTGATCACCTGAATTTAGAATTTTACTAAATTCAGATCCTAACCAGGATAGAATAGCAAGATAAAGCCAAACATCTAAGGACTGGAAAGAGAGAAATAAATTGTCATTCTTTGCTGATGATGTGAATGTCTACATAAAAAATTCTGTATACTTTATAGCTAATTATTTATAGCTAGTTATATTAGAATAAGAGAGTTTAAAAGCCTGAGTACATGATCAATATATAAAAGTATCTGCATTTCTATATACCAGCAACAATCTGAAAACATTTTTTTCAAAGGTATTTACATATCAGAAGAAAGAAAGAGAGAAAGAAAGAAAGGAAAAAAGAGAGA
Source organism: Physeter macrocephalus (assembly GCF_002837175.3). Lineage (NCBI taxonomy): Eukaryota > Metazoa > Chordata > Mammalia > Artiodactyla > Physeteridae > Physeter > Physeter macrocephalus. Next base: position 26,253,731 of record NC_041216.1, read on the forward strand.
GAAGGAGGAAAAAGAAGAAGGGGGGAGGGGGAGAAGGAAGAAGAAGGAGGGGAGGAGGAAGGGAAGGGAGAAAGACTCAAAGAGTCTAACAAAAGATGCGCAAGCTCTTGATAGAGAAATCGGAAAAGTTTATTAAAGACATATTAAAGAAGACACAAAAGGGTAGAGAGTATACTCTGTTCTTAGTTAAGAAGGATCAACATCAGAAAGACGTCAACTTTCCCTAAATTGCTCTACAAATTCAATGCAATCCCAATCAAAAAATCCCAACAGTATGTTTTGTGAGACGTGATAAGCTGATTCTAACATTTATCTGGAAGAGCCAAGGCTACGAATTGCCAAGGTACTTCTGAAGAAGTTGGGAGAATTACCTCCACCAGGTAGAGAAATTAGCCTGCGTGGTACTGATGCAGACACAGACCAATAGATTGATGAAACAGAATAGAGCCCCTAAACAAAGATATACGCTATGGAAATCTGAGTTAGGACAGAACTAGAATTGCAGATTAGTGGGGAAAAGACGGACCATTCACCAACTGGTGCTGGGGCAACTAATTAACCATTTGGAACAAAGAGAAATCAGATCCATACCTCACACATACACAAAGTGAATTCCAGATGGCTTAAAGGCTTACAGGTGGAATGCAAAACGGTAAAAAATTTAGTAGACAATACAAGTGGACATCTTTACAATCTTGAGATAGAAAAGAATTTAGCACAAACTATAAAGACAAACATTGAGATTCTACTATATTAAAATTAAGAATTTCTGTTTACCAGAGATGCCATTAAGAATGAAAAGGCTACTCGGCCATAAAGAAAAGAATGAAATAATGCCATTTGCAGCAACATGGATGGATGTAGAGATCATCACACCAAGTGAAGTAAGTCAGAGAAAGACAAATATCATATGATTTCACTTATATGTGGAAACTAAAAAATGATACAAATGAACTTATTTACGAAACAGAAATAGACTCATAGGCATAGAAAACAATCTATGGTTATGGTTACCAAAGGGGGAGTTTGAGATTAACAGATACAAACTACTATATATAAAATAGATAAACAATAAGGACCTACTATATAGCACAGGGAACTATATTCAATATCTTGTAACAACCTATAAAGGAAAAAGAATCTGATATATATAACTGAATCACTTTGCTGTATGTCTGAAGCTAACAGAACATTGTAAACCAACTATACTTCATTAAAAAAAAAAAATCTTAAAAAAAAACAAGTGAAAAGGCAAGCCACAATCCAGAAGATATTTGCAAAACAAATAAATAACAGGGTTTTTTTTT
>NC_041216.1:26256027-26268470 GCF_002837175.3 Physeter macrocephalus
ACCACCAGACGTGGACCTGCCCACCAGAAAGACAATATCCAGCCTCATCCACCAGAACACAGGCAATAGTCCCGGTCCGGGAAGATCCCACGTGCCGCGGAGCGGCTGGGCCCGTGAGCCGTGGCCGCTGAGCCTGCGCGTCCGGAGCCTGTGCTCCGCAACGGGAGAGGCCACAGCAGTCAGAGGCCCGCGCACCGCAAAAAAACAAACAAACAAACAAAAAAAACAAAAAAAGCGGGTGAGTTCATTCCTGCTTGCAAACTTGTCCATTATTCTTGCACTGATTCACTGCTTAAGGCAAACCAAGGGGATGGTCTAAGGCTCTAAGGCATGACTCTCAGTTTCTGCAACATCATCCTGTACCTGCCTCTCACCTGGCAAGTTATCCCTAACAAGACTGCCACCTTATCTCCCTACATCCCCAGGGCTAGTCATTCAGCAAGGCTAATGGAGGGAAGACTGCTTTTTGTGTAACTGACCACACATCACGTTGGGGACCTGAGGCTCAAGGCAGGTGGGCCCCAAGACCTCCCCCCAACAGGCCGGAGTGGGGTAGGGGCTGGAGGGACAAGCCCTCAGGACGCAGGAATTCAGGACTGACACCGGCTACATTCCATGTGTCTTTTAAAACAAAGCACAACTCGCTCTTCAGTAAACTCTGTGAAATATTATTCTCCCCTTGAACAAAGAAATCTGAGCCAAACACACCTTTACGGCATACTCACTTTTGCTTGGCTTTTAAGAAAATCTCTCGAGCAAAGCTGTGACATTGACCGAGGCCCAGCGTCCCGATCCTGGTGGCTCTCTTGCAAGGCGGTGCCTGGGATTCCGTCACCGCCAACCCAAGGTCTGTGTCTGCACATGGCTCCTCTCTTACCCACAACTTTTTTTTTTTCTTTATTAAGACAATGAACTTTCCACTCTAATGTTATTTATTTATTTATTTATTTTGTAGTACGTGGGCCTCTCACCGCTGCGGCCTCTCCGGTTGCGGAGCACAGGCTCCGGACGCGCAGGCCCGGCGGCCATGGCTCACGGGCCCAGCCGCTCCGCGGCACGTGGGATCTTCCCAGACCGGGGCGCGAACCCGGTTCCCCTGCATCGGCAGGCGGACGCGCAACCACTGCGCCACCAGGGAAGCCCCTCTAATGTTATTTTTAAGCCAAGGAAAAATCTCCAAGAGCAGGCTGACTTCAAAAACAAAACAAACAAAAAAAAACTTTTTTAAAGAGAAAACCCGAGAATGTGATCACACGCAGAATTGAAAAAGCAAAATAAAGCAGCCTCCAGAGTTGTGAGGCCCTGAGCGGGGATTGCAGCTGATCTGACGATGGATAGCAGCTGGCCCAGGACTTGGGGAACCTGAAACAGCCCCTGCGGGCTGCAGGAAGCAAAGATGGTGATGCTGATGGCGATGGTGATAAAGATGGTGATGGCAATCCCGCCGCAGCGCCTGGCCTCGTGAGAGCCCTGGCCCTCTGGCCCTGGGTGCCTTGAGGCTGGAGCTGGGCTCTGGGGGGAGGGGCTCGCTCCAGGATCCCACGCTAGGAGCCAGCAGGGGGTGTCCAGCCCAGACCTCCTCAGCCCCTTCCTGACTTCAGTCACCTCACTGACTCTGGCCTCACACCGAGGGGAGATGCTGTGGCAGGGGTGTCAGTGGCCCTGACCCACTGCTGCTCCTTGGGCACCCAGGTCCCCTGACCAAGGGCAAAGGCAGGGAGTTTTCAAAAAAAAAGCAAAACTATGAGATGACTGCTCAGGAAAATTGAATGTTCTCCTCATTCCTTAGGGAAGCAACAGCCTAGGATATAGAACACACAACCAGACTCTAAGATGATAGAGTCGGCTACACTAAAATCATACATCTAATGTTTCACAGTTTAAGAAATGTACTTCCCCCTTCATGGCTGCCTCTGATCTTCGGACAACCCTACAGCACAGGACCGAGAGACTACAATTTTCTCTTCTTTTTACAACGGATGCCAACGGTCACGTCGTCAGGACGTTGGGAGAACTGAGTTGCATTATGTAGCCAGCACGTAAATCTCCGCATGCTGCTGGAGAAAAGGTTCTCTAAGATACAACCAGTGAAAAAGCAAGGGGCAGAACAGTGACATATGTAATGACTCTGTTTGCATCCAGTGTGAAAGGTTAGCCGCCCAGCTGGACGCTTGGTCCGCCCTGACCCTCCCTGTTGTACTACTTAGCCCCTGGGAAACAACCGCCCTAAGCCCCTCCTTCATTTATTCATCTGGCTTTCACCAGATACCAGTCACAATCACTAACTCTTTGGAAGAGCAGTTTGGCCGTCCCTTCCCTGGGGCAACAGTGACCAGAGCCTCGGGGATCCGAGCCTGGCCACCTCTGCCCAGTGCCGGGAAATCCACGGCCCAGAGCTGCTCACCCGGGCTGGGCTCCGGGTAAGAGATTGGATTTCCAGACCCCATCTCCTCCCTAACTCTGCAAGCGGCCTTGGGCAGACACCGGAGCTCCAGAAGCCACAGCTACGGTCGCAAAGGTGAGAGTGAAGGAAATGATGCCCAAAGTGGGGTGACCCCTGGCTGAGGCCCGTCTAGCTGGATGGGCCACACACTTAAACTCCAAGTCCAGGTCACTTTGAAATGTAGCCAGCCGCCCCCTGCCTTCAGTTCCCAAGTTCTCTTTGTCGGCACCACTGCCCCGCACCCCCTGCCCCCCTACTTCCTAGAAGGAAGAGAGCAGGTGTGTTTAGCATAGGAAAGAAGCCGGCAGATTGAGAGGGTGGAGGCTTTTAAATGCTATCGATACGCCTAAAGCCAGTAATTCGTGACCTGGCCAGAAAAGGCCTAAGGTTTAGATAAAGCAGGTCCTGGAGCCCCTGCCCCAAACACTGTTCGGGGTGGGGGGAAAAACATCTTCGCTATATCGCCTGGAGTCTGATAAACTGAGTCTCTTAAAAATGCTCTTTCCTTTTTGTCCATCTGGAATCACCTTTTCCTGCCGCCCCAAGGGCACAAAAATTCAAAGAGCTAATCTCTTCAATAGTTCCCTTCCTGCAGATCGCTCAAATTCCAGGGAGCTTAATCAGAGGTAGGGGCTGCTGGTAAGATATGCCATGACTTGCGAGAGTCTTTTTTTCAAACCAAATAATTAGTCTGTCTCTCTCTTTTTTTTTCCTTAATTTTTATTTTTTGGCCGCGCAGCCTGTGGGATCTCAGTTCCCCCACCAGGGAGCGAAGCTGCACCCCCTGCAGTGGAAGCGCAGGGTCCTAACCACCCGGGAAGTCACGCAGGAGTTTTTACTGTTCGCTCTTAACAATGAATTACTTAAATGTCGGTAATTTGGGACTTTCAAAGTAACAGGTTTTGAGTTTTTCTTTCTTTATTGAAAGTATATTTTATAGACCTCTTGAATTCATCGATCTGCACTCCAAATTCACCCCTCCTACCCCAAGGGCTCTTTCTCCAGCTCAGGACACAAAATCTCCATGTGACCTTGTGTTCAAGTCAGAAACGGGGGAATGGGCTTCTCACCCACGTGGGCGCCCACCTCTGGGGTCCTCCCCCTTGCTCCCCATGGGGTCCCCTCTCAACAGAGAACCTCTGAACCGAGAAAGATCAGGGTCCTCCTCCAGGGCTCCCCATGAAGGTGCCAGCTAGCTCTCCAACCCCACCCCCAGCCAGCCACCCTCCACACCCCAGTGCTCCTGCCCCAGCGCCTCTGCTCTTCCTGTTTCTTCTTCCTGGAATGCTCTTAGCAGACCTGCCTTACTCAACACCGGCTCTCTCCAGGTTTCCCCTCAGGTCCCTTTTCACAGAGGGAACATCCCTGTCACTGCCCCCTTACCCTGCTTCTCTTCATAGAACGTAGATGTTTTCCTCTCTCCCAATCCTACATATTAGGTCTAAGAGGACAGACTGCGTCTCCCAATGGCTCTTGCAGCACCAGGAACGGGCTGGGCACACAACAGGTCCAGCACAGCCAACGGCTGCTGAAGGGGCAAACCTGACCTTACCTCAGGTCTCGGCTGAAACCTCACCTCAGAGGCCCCCCACCCCTCACGCGGTCTCTCCTGTTCTCTCCCCGGCATCCTCTTTACACCATCAGTGCTTATCAAAACCTGCAATTACGTTTGCATTTTTCATCAGTAACATCTGCCTTGCCTTCTGGTTCAGGGGTAGGCAAACTGCAGCCCGAGGCTCCAATCCCCACTGCTGCCCGGCTTGATAAAGGTTTTGCTGCACGGCCATCCCGCCGGCCTGGTGGAGCGGTTGTGGCTGCTTTTGTGCTACTAGGACAGAGCTGAGTAGTTGTGACAGAAACCTCACAGCGCACACGTCTAAAAGGCCAGGAGGGAGGGAAGGAGGAACGGGAGGGAGGGGGGAAGGGGAGATGGGGGGCGGGGGGGGGGGGGGACAGGCAGCAAAGCACACTGGTGGTATGGCAGTTTTACTCAGTGGCTCAGTCCTCCACCTTCGGAAGCCTGCCCACTACCTCGTTCCTTTCTGTCCCATCAGTCACTTATAAATGGTGAAACAAACAAGCCAAGGGAATTTGTTGGCTCCTGTTTGCAAGCACGTGTTGCCTGCTTCAGGTGCAGATGGATCTTGGGTCAAGCACGTTCTGAGCTTTCCGCCTGTCGTGCTGGAGCCGCGTCTGGCCCGGCCTTTTCCTCCAGGTTCACTGCCGGCCCTCCCGACCACCCAGCAGAGAACCCCAGCGGGCAGGGCACAGGCCCTGGCGCTGAATCCCACTGGCTGACGGTCCCACCTGGGTCAGGGTGCGTCAGGCTTTGGCTGGCCGGGCCTGGGCTGTGCGCCCAGCCCTGGTGTGCATTCCAGCCGCTGCACACGGGAGCCGGGTGGCCCGCGGGGTGAAACTGCCAGGTACTGGTACCCAAGGAAGGGAGGGCAGGCTGGGCCAGCCTTGGGAAGTTTTCAATTCCATCTCAGGACTCTCTCTGCAATGGGAGACGAGGGATTAGCTTACAAAAATTCACCAGTGCAGCCAACTTCGTTGGTATTTTTTAGTCGCACATTAGAGATACAGTTAATGACCAGGAGAGAAGTCACAAGCCTTTTCAAACTCTGTTTTCCGCTCTTCCTCCCTGCTGTGTAAAATGCGTTTCCTATTCATTTATTTCAGCAGCTGTATCAATAAGTTAAGAGCTGCACACGAAGCTGATAAACACTTGGTTTCACACAAGAAAACAGAGACCAGGAGTAAAAGAAGGAACCATCAGTAGTTTTGCTAAATGCCCCATTTATTCTGCAATCAAGGTTCGGAAATGTGGGGACACAAGTGCAGGTTGAGGAATCTCTGTGCAGCTGTCCCGTCACAGCCACACTTGAGGGGGGATGGTGATGACGCGTCTCTGCACAGGAATCCCCTCACTAGAGAACCTGTGAATTATCTTTGAATCAAGTGCTAAATGCCCCATTTATTCTGCAATCAAGGTTCAGAAATGTGGGGACACAAGTGCAGGTTGAGGAATCTCTGTGCAGCTGTCCCGTCACAGCCGCACTTGAGGGGGGATGGTGATGACGCGTCTCTGCACAGGAATCCCCTTCTTTTGCTTCAAGCGAACACGGTGAGGATGGGTTACCCGTCCTCAAACCTCTCTGCTCTAATCTTTAAGGACCAGCGGGGCCTTCACTTGTTCGGCCACCTCCTTGCCGGCCAGCGCCTCGACGATCGCCAGAGCAAACTCAAAGCTGGTTCCCGGCCCCCGGCTGGTGAGGATCAGGCCATCCCTTTCCACACGGTTCTCTGAGTAGCTGTAATGACCTTCAAAATAAAAACAAAAAAGGGTTACGTCGCAATGGGCTATGCTGGACAGCAAGGAACGCCACTGAGCAGTCCCATTCCCTTACAGCACTACCACTGGTCTCATGAAACTTAAAACAAGAACAAGCAAACACCCCCAGGACGACAACGAGGTAGCCAGTCACTCGCAACCCTCAGGCACTCCGAGCTCTCGAAGCATAGCGGGAAGATACTGAGGCCGCCATGCACAGCAAAGAGCAGGAGAAGCTAACCACTGCTGAAATGAAGCGTGTGAACACGTGTGACTTTAACGCAGCTGCAAAAGACCTCGTATGTGTGAGGGGGATGCCGGAGTGAATGCTAAGCATTCACGTTTCTATTCCACAACACACGCAAGTGTCAATTCTGTGAAATGAAGGGTAGAGAATACGCACCCTAAAGTATGACGCCAGGAGTTCAGGAAATGCCACCCCAAAATAGGCTGCTTTGGTATACTGATTATTTTGAGCTAAAAGCACTTGAAAGACAGCACAGGCAGGGAGAGGGAGTGGCTTCCTCTGAATCTCCTTTCCTGCCTAAAGACAGATCATCCAGAAGGAACTCATAAATCCCCTCCCGGGAGTCTCATCAACCAGGAGAGAAAACTAGAAGTTGACACCACACCCAGACAAACTTTGTCACAAACTATCATTCCTCCCATCTACTCTTCGAAGGGTCCCTTCATCTTTCCTAAAAGCCAATTACGCTCCCCTGAGAGGCCTACCTCCCTGTCCCCTTTCTCTGTTAAGATGGTATTTAAGCCAGAATTCTAAACCATCTCAGGGAGTTACTCATTTTTCCCTGGGTATCTCCCATGTATACATGAATAAACTTGTTTTTCTCTGGTCAATCTGTTTTTTTTTTTTTCCAGGGGTCTCAACTGAGAACTCAGAAGGGTAGAGGGAAAATTATTTTTCCTTCCCTACAAAATACTGGAGGAAAAGGGGGATGAGGGTGAACCGGTGTTGAAGGTAGAAACTACCTGTGATACAGACTACCGAGGTAATGCACACACACGCTCTCTGCTGCCTCAAAATCAAACAAGCACAAACTACACATACAGATCGGGAGCGCGGAGAGGGAGGCGCCGAGGCAGAAACCACACTCACTTGTCAGGGACTACTTTCATCCTGCGGCCCCAGTTGGCTGTATTTTTGCAAACATAGTAAGAAATGCGCTTTTCCTATATTCCCAGGAAGTAAACGATACCACCTCCGGGCAAGTCTCAGGGCACAAAGCTGGGATTCCCTGCACCCGCCCCCACGGCTCTCACCCTCCACGCCAGGCAGGCGGTCAGCAGACCCCCCCCGCCCCCCGCCCCGCTGGCCCCGCGCACGCGCAGCACCAGCGCCCTCTCCCTCCTGGAGCTGCTGCCGGGCACACTGCGCTCTTTCCGGCCCCACGAGGCGCCCGGCTGCTCCCTCTGCACAGGAAGCTCTTCTCAGCGACCTGCTCTTTCAATTTCAGCATCAGCACCGAGCCCTCGGTCACAGGTCAAGGAGGGCACCTGTGACCCCTCTCTCTCTAAACCAGGTCCCTCAGGTCACTCCATCACAGCGCCCCCCCAGCACCAAGGAAACAATATGTCTCCTCTTTACTGTCTATTCTGTAAAACGCTGAGCCTTCACCTGCCCGTCTGGCCCAGGGTATTAATGGCACCAAGGGGGTGGCCCCAAGTACCAGGTAAGTGAAAGAGTGAATGAACGCTCCTCCGCCTGCTGCCTTATTGCAGGACCTCTGCGTCCAGCCTCGCTTCTGGCTGCCCTTCCCTCCACACTCACACCACCAAAACGGGAACCTTTCCAAAGCGCAAATCAGAGCACACCCAGTTCCCCCGGGAGAAGCCTTCGCCAACTTTCTCCAGCACCTTGAGGTGACCCTGAACTCCACGTCACGGTGCACAACCCCGGGGCCTGGCCTGCGCACAGAGACTGGACAGGAAGGAACCAGAGGGGAGACGGAAAAGAACCCGCGTCCAGGTGGGAGCAAACGGTGACCTGGATGGGACAGCGGCAATGGAGAGGAAACGAAGGTCTGAGATGTACCTTGGAGATAAAATGCCCAGGCCTTGGGGAAAGACTCGATGTGGAGAGACATCAAGGATGACGACGCCCAGCCGCCTGTCCTGAGCAACTGGGTGGGCGGGTGGTGGCACCACTCAGTGACGTGGGACACGAAGGACAGAGGGTCCTCTGTGAGATCCCGCCACACCCAGGCCCCGCAGGGAGAGCCAGGCACGCAGCGCACACACCCCTCTGAACCCCGCCCCTCCCCCACGCTCAGTGCAGACCTCCTGACAGTCCCCGCCCCCCCAGAACACCTGAGGACGTGGCTCTATCTTGTTCCCTTTTCTGTTCCCAGAGCCTAAGGAAGAGCTCAGGAAATGCCTGTTCAGTGAACACATACAGAAAAACGTCTCCTGGGACTTCCCTGGCAGTCCAGTGGTTAAGAATCTGCCTTCCAATGCAGGGGACATGCGTTCGATCTCTGGTCGGGGAACTAAGATGCCACATGCCGCAGGGCAACTAAGCCCGCATGCCACAACTACTGAGCCCGCGCACTGCAACTAAGACCCAACGCAGCCAAAAAAAAGAAAAGAAGTCTCCTGAGCAAGATGCTTCTGCTGCATTAACGAGCTTTAGAAACCACGCCCTGATGCTCATGTCCTTTCAAAGTGGATGAACAACACCTGCAGTGGTTTATGTCTTCCTAAACCTCATTAAAAATCACGTCACCCACTGAAATAACTGACTACAGTATGTGAAACATTTCCTAGTTACACTTTTTTAGAAGAAAAGAGGATCCCTGGTTTGAGAGCGAGAGGTTTTCCTAATCTAACCTCATTTCCTGATGGTTAAAGATCATTTTAAATGCTGAACTAGAAAACTGGCTGGGCTGGGTCTCCTGGAGCTGAGACGGACAGGTCAGCGGGAGGTACGGTTCTAAACGGTTCACTTAACAACCTCTTTGTGGGTAAAATATTACAAATACAGCCTAAACTGGTTAAAGATGTTTAAAGGTTCCATGGTTCTCAGGATCTCAACCACGAAGAGCAAAAGGTCTACTTACGTACCACCTCCACCTAGTGGCGACAATGAGGAACCCCCCCCCCGCCACCCCCCCGCACCAGCCAATTCCTGGCCAACCCGCAGAAGGCATTCATTCCCTGTTAACTTTAAGCAAACACCCCAAAGCCTTTCTCTAAGCCCAGAGATGAAGCACCTGGGGAGGCCAGGGGGCAGCAACTAACAGCAGCTTTTTACCTGCACACCCCTCACCTACATGGTCTGGGCACCACAGGTGGAGGAGTCGCCACAGAGATGGGGTGTCCCAGAGAGCCCGAGATATTTACTATCTGGCCCTTCAAGGAAAAGCCGCCGACCCCTGAGCACAGCAGTTCTGGGTTCAAATCCAGGTCTGCCATTCACTAGCTGTCTGACCTCTCTGAGCCTCCTTTTTCTCTTCTGTAAAATGGGGATGATACCAACCTAACAGGATGATTATGGGAACCCAACCAAACCAAACGCCAGCACGACGTGGTGCCGTCATTACCGCAGACATGGCCAGGGAAGAGCAGCCTGTTCACTGCGGCGTCGCCGGCACTCAGCCCAGAGCCAGGCCTACTGATCTGAACACGACGTTCACCACGAGGACGAGGCAGAGCGCCTCCCGGAGGCGACATCCAGGAAGTGACTAAGCCCCACCCCTCAGAATGTTCTGAAGGGGCAGAGACTGCAAACATTTTTCTCTTACAAGAGGACTTACGTGTAAGAGGACAGAATGCAATGCTGGTAACTTAGGCGTGTGGGGGCCCTCACCAGGACAGAGGCGGGGCCCCAGTTCCGGCCTGGCTCCAACAAGTGGCCTCGCCTCCCCAGGCGAGGTGAAGCCAACACCTGCCTTGCTGGGCACTGGGGCTGAAAGGCTCGAGATAACGCGCAGGAATATACCCTGTAGGTGCCCGAGAGTTAACGATCTCATCTTTTTCTACTTCTGATCAGCCTCAACTTCCTGAGGCGTTACAAGGAAAGAGCCACAAAGATACATGTGCAGATAACAGGGAACATGTTCCACTCCTTCTTCCTTCTCACGTGTCGTAACTACTAAAGGAAGCCCGAGTCTGTTCTTTCTAACCCTCCAAAACCCCTCCATTAGCTCAAAGTAAATTAAATCCCTACACTAAAAAATGCCCAGAAACCAGAGCCTTTAAAAAAAAAAAAAATCAATTTTCACACAGATGGTTTTACTGACAACTTAGTATCTTTCTGCCAACTAAAATCATAGATTTTTCAAGAAAATACTACTTTGGATCAGATTTAAGAATATGCAGAATCTGTAATACCGAGAGTGAACCCTGACATAAACTATGGACTTTGGGTGATGATGACACATCAGCGCAGGTTCATCGACTGTAGCAAAGACACCGTTTGGTGGGGGAAAGGAAGCTGATGGTGAGGGGAATGGGGTGGGGTACTGGGGGGTTAGGGAAATGCTGTACTTCTTTGCTTAATTTCGCTGTGAACATAACACTCCTCTAAAAAATAAGGTCTATTAATCTTTTTAAAAAGGCAGTGAATGAAAAGTGCATCACTTTACTTTGCGATGAAAGCATTAACATAAGAAAAAATTTACTTGCCCTACTTTTAGTTCAGAATAAGTCCAGAGCAGAACAGAGATAGACAAGAAAATGTATCAGTCGCACAGCTGTTTTCAAATCCGCTTTTGATACTATTAGTCTTTTATTTTTTTTTCCAACATCTTTATTGGAGTATAATTGCTTTACAATGGTGTGTTAGTTTCTGCTGTATAACAAAGTGAATCAGCTGTACGTGTACATATATCCCCATGTCTCCTCCCTCTTGCATCTCCCTCCCACCCTCCCTAACTATTAGTCTTTTTATTTAGCCACTGGTTTTTGGTTGGTGGGTGTTTTAAACGGAGCCGGTCACTTGGTCTCCCCACTGGCTGAACGCCAGTCGAGCCACTTTTGGCTTCTAGGTGGGAATTTGTGAGTCCCTGCACTTATCCACACCAGCGTGATCCTTTCTCTCTGCATGTTCCAGGGTCTCTGCCTCCCTGTGATACGCACACCAGGGACAGGCGGCAGAGGAAGATACCACCTGACAAAAGACACTACCTGGTTCGTGCTCTGAATGTCACAATGAGAAGCAGTGGCTACACAGTTGTACATCCAGGAGCTTGGTTACATTGTTTTGCTGTTAATTACACACTGCCTCATATTTTTAAATTTGACGCAAATGTCTCTGCAAGCTGTTAACTCTTGGAGGGCAGAGACAATGACGTGCTTTTTAAAAATAATCTCCAAGTGACAAGCAACAATAAGTCAATTTTTAAAAAAGTTGATAAATTACCAAAAAAGGTTATAATGTTAGGTTAAAAAAGCAAGCTGCAGAATATACTTACTAGATCTCATGTGAGTAACAATATTAAACTGCAAAGGACAATGAGTATGTGCAGAGAAAATTCTAGAGTTTCACAGGAAAACTTAATAGAAGTTAAACCTGATAAGCAGAAAGGTGCTGGGGAAGTTAGAGAGAAGAGAAACATTTCCTTTTATTTCACCCCTTTCTGTGCTGTTTGCATTATTTTTTTTTTTTTACCATGAATAGAAATTGTTTTCATAAAAATAAATGAATAAAAGTTAAACATCTAGCTGATATTTATAAAAGAAGCCCGTGAGCGAAGGAACAGGCCTGCCTGCCACCCGGGCCTCCTCTGGAAGAAGGGAGCAATGTCCATTTTACTTTGGATTGTGGGCAAAAGGGCACGTTCTGAAATGGCTATCAAGGTTTAAAATTTACCCTCAGGCCACTGGCAAAGTATTCAGTAAAAATACTAGTTAAACTGGCATTTTGCAACCACCCCAATCTGTGAGCACGAGGAGGCCGGCTGGCCTTTGGCTCGGGCCCTGTGTCCCCTGCGGCCCCTGCGGCCCCGTTAGGGTGCGCATCTGCAGACCCGCACCGTTAGGGGGCCCACGCGTAGAGACCCGCACCATTAGTCCGTCTCTCTCATTAAAACACTTGCAAAGACAGTGAGGAACACATCACACCCCAGCCCACAGAGAAGCCCTCTGTACTACTGTCTACCGAGTGGGAAGCAGTGCTATAGCACAGCTTCTGAGTAGGTCTTCTGGCGCATTAGAACAGAAGCATGTACTTACTCCCGTCCATCATTTTGTCTTTAGCAAGTGGGTGTGTTGTAACTTTGCTTCCAAAACCTATTTCATGAGCCAACAGAGCCGTAGGTCCTAAAAAGAAGATGAATAAAAAGACTTAAATGTAGACACAGAAAAACCCATGTTTTAAAAATCGCAGCAGCCAAAATATTCTTCAAAATCAGGGGCTCTTACCTAAAATATACTTACGATTCTGAAACTAAACACTTCTTAGTATGAGAGATAAAGTATGTTTATAATAAACCATCTGCTGAGCACATGCGGCAAATACGTACAGTTAAAACACATCAATAGGGCTTCCCTGGTGGCGCAGTGGTTGCGCGTCCGCCTGCCAATGCAGGGTAACCGGGTTCGTGCCCCGGTCTGGGAAGATCCCACATGCCGCGGAGCGGCTGGGCCCGTGAGCCGTGGCCGCTGGGCCTGCGCGTCCGGAGCCTGTGCTCCGCAACGGGAGAGGCC
>NC_041216.1:26268637-26295032 GCF_002837175.3 Physeter macrocephalus
AACGGGAGAGGCCACAGCAGAGGGAGGCCAGCATACCACAAAAAAAAAAAAAAAAAAAAAAAAAAAAAAAAAAAAAAAACACATCAATAACCATTTAATCAAAAATATCTACTTTTATAGCCGAGGAGCAAACAGATAAATAGACATGCCCCCTCGAGGGACAGGCTGCAAGTGTAACAGTGGTACAAAGGAGGGAGAGACCACGGAGGGCAAAACATCCTGCCTTACCCTTTGCAGATGGAAGATTTAGTTACACATTAAAGGCAACTAGTATTCTCTGAACCCCTGGGCTTGACTGCTATTTTACAGACTAGTTTTATTTTTCTACTTGAGAATGAAAAGTTAGCACTCATCCATCTGTCTATCCAAATGTATCAGGTGGTAGGATTATTAAAATGAACAGGACATTGTCCCAGCCCTGAAGGAGACACCTGTGAAATGCCCACGTCTGAGATACAAAGGCACTGGCGTTTCGGTCTTACAACTACGCGCTTAAGAACCCTGCCCAGACCTTCCCTGGTGGCGCAGTGGTTGAGAGTCCGCCTGCCGATGCAGGGGACACGGGTTCGTGCCCCGGTCCGGGAGGGTCCCACATGCCACGCAGCAGCTGGGCCCATGAGCCATGGCCGCTGAGCCTGCGCGTCCGGAGCCTGTGCTCCGCAGCGGGAGAGGCCACAACAGTGAGAGGCCCGCGTACTGCAAAAAAAACAAAAACCAAAAAAAGAACCCTGCACAAATGCCCCCTGTGGTCCTCTACATGCTCCCTCTTAAAATGAAGGTTAAAACAAAATATGCTGGTGCTAACTTGAGATTTTTATGAATGGTCAGCTTCACTGATAATCACAAGCATATTTTGTAGGTAACAGTCCTCAAATAGGGACTAAGACAAAAAAGGTTTTATACGTTTGTTATCTTAAAACTTTTAGAAAAGTAGTTTTTCTACCTTTTTCCTCTAAGCCACCAAAAAATAACAAAAGAAAAACTTTCTAAGGCCTAATGTCACACCTAGAAAAACTTCAGAAGAGTACCGTGGCCTTCTAAGTGGTTAGGGCACTGTGGGTAACATCCCAGGACGGACTCTGCACACTTTAACTCCAGCAAACCCAAGCACTTGCTCTTATGACCTTGTGTTTTACAGCACCGTTCCAAGGATAAAGTGGTTATATAACGGACCTACCTACAGGCTACTCAGATCTTACCTGCTACTAACAGGAAGATCAAACAAATGATACGTAATTACATAAGCTTTCTGTCTTAACGTCAGGTGTCAGTTTCATACCAAGTCCTCATTTATATCTTAACTCGAAAGCCTCTTAAATATACTTGACGCCCCCTTCCTCCTTACTTGTACGCTGCATATGAGAGCTATGTTCGGTACCAAATCCCAAGACTGTGTAAAAATTGAGTAATTATCTCAATTTTTATTTGATGTATTCATGAATTACCTTTAATTCTTACTTTGTAAGATTTTAAGAAAAAATAATTTCCTAGATCATATATTTTAAAACAAATTTCAAGCGATGACTGATCGTACATGAGGACAGCAGGTCATACAGTGAGCCAGGAATTTCTAGGCTGCTCCCTCCAGGTGATAAAATGGCTGCCTATAACATTAATGACTGTACGGTAAGCTCATAATTACTGCTTGCTGGGGCTTCAGAATCCTAGCTGGAAAACTCGAGGGGATACTTCACTGCTCCTATTACTTGAGATTCTGGTGGATGAAATGTGGCCAGGTCTGCAACAGGGAGGGGTCCAGCTCTGAGCAGGGAGCAGAAGGTTCAGGGAACAGAGGGTACAGTGGACAGAACCGCCTTGGGAGGCCCAGAGGCGAAAGCCAACAGCGCCACCGTGTGGTGATGTACAGAGGGAACACCATGCCCCGCAACCGCCCCCAGCTTGCACCTGCAGCCCGGCGCTTGCCCGCAGCCTGCTCGTCACCTCCAGGATTCCTTCCCCTGCCCCACCCACAGTGAATCTCATTTTCTTCTCTAGACAGCCTCCCTTCCAATTTCTGTCTCTGCCATTCACACCATATTAGGGGTTAAGCTAATATTCCTTCAGTTCAATAAACTGTTCCCAATTCCTAACTGCAACATTTAAGAATCATCTTGTTCTCATCTGCCGATTTAAACACCCGAATCTCTCCCATCACTTGTTCCAACCTCGCTGCAATCTCCTCCATGTGCCATCACGCTTCTCCTACTTTGTGCAGCACCCAGCGGGGCAGTGCAGGACATTCAACAAGACAACAGGTCACTAGCTCCGTTCACTTTACAATGTGAATGAAAATGACAACAAGGCCTGTGTGTCTTAGCAGCGTGGGATTCAAGTCTTCCTGAACACAAAACCATGAACCAGATGTGGCTCGTAATTCTGCTAATTTGGTGACACAAAATGACAAACTGATATGCAGTTTTTACTTGCAACACAGTCCTAAGAGGACAAACCCAGCCCAAACCCTTCCTTTCTTCCTTTAGGTAAAGCACTAAGAATGAGGCAGAGGTAAGGGTCAGCATGCGGGGGTGGCGGCTGGTGGTGGTGGTGGACTAAGCCCTTGCATGAATGACAGCACCTCTGTCTTCCTCCACAAGGAGGGCTGCAGCTGCTTAGGCTGCAGCGTCCTTCAGCAGAGAGAAATCCCCGAGCCCCAAGGGCAGGTCAGAGGTCAGTGCTGACCGGAACCTAAGGACGGGGCCTGCCAGGTGGTTGCCCCTCAGTCCTTCCCGGTCTTTAATGCAGAGGTTCTCAAACATTTAAAGGGGTCTTAGGACCCCTTTAGCTATTATACAAGTTACATTTATCAATATCTGCCATGCTAGAAATTAAAACTGGGACAGGTTTACAACCTAAGAATACTCAAGCACACAAGCCATGCCTGAATGATGACACTGTCATACTCTGATGTCACTCCTGTGAGAATAAGAAGGAAAAAGGCAAATAATATGTTAATAGTATCTGCTTTGCCCTTACGAACTCTTTGAAAAAACTCTGAGAACCACTGCTGTAATGCAGTCCCCAGATGCCCGGCCTATGACTTCTTTTAAAAAGTCTACTGTATTGAAGAAAATATCAACACATCATTTTATTTAACCATCCATACATTCATCTCTTTATTTGCTCTTTTTGAAAAACATTTAATGAAGACCTATGAATAAGGAAGGCACCTGCCAAAATTACACTATGAAAAAAATGCAAGATGGCAGAATATCATCTGATATTAGAGCAAAAAGGATGGACTTTAAAATGGTATCAAAAACCAAAGTATTACGAGGTTTCAAAGATGTGGAGACATCGGCAAAGCACCAACAGCCTTACTCTAAATTAAGTGGCAGAGAATACAGTACCTAAGAGCCAGCACTCAACACTAGGGATCAGGCAGGAAGCCCCCCAGGGCAGGCACAGGGCAGAGCTCTGACGCTATGCTGGCCCAATTCTTGCTGACCCTGTGCGGGCAGAAGTACTTCCTGGCACGGGGATCTGCTTTAACAAGCTGTTTACTGAGTGCCAGAGGGGCCACGTTCTCCTCCAGGTCCACCAAACAGGGAAAACACTAAGTTTCACAGAACGTAGACCAAAGGCAGGGAGAGGCAGAAAACAGAACTGCAGTAATTTCTGAGATGACATCAACCTCATGCCCCAAACTAAATACACCGATACAGATGCCCTTCATGCCTTAGGAAGGGGAAGAAGTACTGGGAACACAATCTGATAATTAAAGACGACCCCGTCACGTATTTTTTGAAGAAAGCCAACAACACACTTGAACACAGGATGGCTCTGTACTTACCCGCACAGATGGCGGCGATGAGGCCCTTCCTCTTTTCTTGTTCCTTCAGTATCTCCTTCACAGCAGAGGACTAGTCAAAGAAAACCAAAAACACAGCAAGCTGTCATTAAGCTGCAGCCAATCTCTGGCTGGAAACTTTGGCAGAATCTGATTTTAGCTTAAACCACAAGACCTTCAATCTATTTTTCAACAATATTGCTAAATCATCAATATAAAAACTACCAAATTCGTAGTGTTTCTACATCCTTAAACCCAATCAAGGCATTTACTGTAAGCAAAAGGTACCCTTTTCTTAAAGATGTTTAAAGATAAGAAAAGCAATTTCCCTTGGGCATATTAACCCTTGCCATTTTGTACTCTAGAGAGAAAGACACAGAAGTGAGGAAATGTGCTGTTTTGGGTGTTTTCAGACAGCAAAGTAGGGAGTGGAGTTCAGCAGTCCCAAATATCCAATTCAACCTGCCTCATGAGCTTCTGTGTGCCCTGCCCCTGCCACCTCTCTCTCTTCTTCCTGAAGGCTGACTCTTCACATAAGACAAAACGAAGAAGCAGTGGCTTCTTTTATGCCATTTTTCATTCAAGCTGGCAGCTCCAGCCCCCTGCAACCTCCCTAACCCCGATGGTTGAGTAGACAGCCAATCTCTTATCTTTCTAGGCTTAACCCTTCACAAGCACAAAATTAATCATTCTGCTGCTGTTAAGGGAAAAAAACAAGTAGTCTTACATTTGGACTGTATTCACAGAATCTGTTCATAACTGTTTGCTTACTTCTATAGTAAATGTTATTAGAAACGGTTTTTAAAAAATTAAGCTAGAACACCACTTTGTTAATTTCACCTTTTCCTAATCTATTCACAGCCTCCTTCCTGAAATATTTTAGCAGCAAACCCAGCAGAATACGAGATGCTGAAGCCCCCCAGCTTTACCTGGGATAAATTCTGTGCGCCCAGACCACCTCCTGGCATAACCACCACATCGTAAGGTCCCTGTAACAGTTCAAAAAATGAAAAAGGTCGTGAAGATGTTTCACTTGAAGTGTGCGTTAAGCAGGAACACTTTCATATCAGAACAAAAATTAAATTAAGGTGTTTCTCTATAATGGAATATTGTAACTAGTAAAAAATGCAGAAAATCTGTACACAGTAACATGAAACGATGTCCATGTTGCAGAACTGCAGGCGTATCATGATCTCATTCCTGTACAAAGAATAAATATACACACCTCTCAATGCCCCCACATACATGTGTACAGTATACAGACACTCATGGACAAAGGAGATCGCCAACTGAGGCAGGGTTGGGGGAGGGGGAGAACAAGAAAGGGACATTTAACGTTTGACTCTGTCTACGCCACGTGAATTGTTTTCAACAAGAATGTACATAGTAATAAATAACTAAAAACAAAACAAACTCTAAAAGGAACAAAAATTTTTTTTAACCTTATGAAAAATGGAACTTGGAGGATAAAAATGATGTAATATTTTAGTATCCCAGATACCAAAACACCCTAGAAGTCTAATGATTTCAAACTTGCTGAAATTACAAATAGAAATTGGTTTAATACGGTATCTTAAATTGTTAAAAGCTTTAAAAACTTAGTCATTAAGCAAATTATGAAATGAAAATTTACATTTTTAGTCCAACATATACTATTTAGAGTTACTTTTAAAGACTGTAAAATGTCCTATGTTGTTTTTAAACCAAGCAAAACTTAGAACAATATTTGTGAAGTACAGAATTTTTTCACTCCTTTTAGAAACTGAACTAAACAATAAATAGACACAAGATGTCACCTGTTCTAAAATACCCAGACACCATAGGACAAAAACGAACACGGAAGGAATATTTACTTCTACTCTCTCATTTTTAACCTGCTATTTAGAAAGTTTCAACAATTTATGTGAAATACCAATATTCTTACACTCCACAATCTAGCAAATAAATCTGAAATATTTGGATTTATTAGAAAGGAATACACTTTTTTCTATGCATTTGAGAGTGAGGCATAGGGAAATCAGGCTCCAGGTTCCCCAGGAGGGCAGAGATGGCCATCCATGAGAGGGCTCTGCGTGCTTTTCTGCCACAGCTCTGCTCCAACAGGGTACAGCCCACACTCCTGTCACACCGGCCCTTGAAGCCTGAGCCCGGTGAAACCGTGTGCAGAGGTGTCTGGTATACGTAGCGGGGGGCATGCTCCTGAGGAAAGGGACTACAGCTCTCGACAGATTCCCAGCAGTGTTGGTCCCCCTCAAAAGGAAGAACCGCAATACTGAAAAAGTGACACAATTTCAGGGGACCTCTTACCCCGCCCTTAATCCAACCACAAATCAAGTATGAGTTGTTCCACGTAACCTGAATCACACAATCATGTCTGTGTCACTGATAAAGAAGTAGCTTTCAAGTAAAGAGTAAAAAATGAATGGGAAATGTCCACTTGACTCTTTTATATTAAGTTAACATAATTATAAGCGGAGGACAGGCTGCCTGTATGAGCCAGAACACTGATGAAAGGGTCCCACCCATCCGCCCACACTGAGCACACGTGGTATCAGGGACCTGCCAGGTTCCGTGGACGCACAGTGGAAAAAGGCAAAGTCCTCCACTTCCCAGGGCTTAGTTTAGTGCCGAAGACGTCCGAGCAAAGTAACTTTCTTAAAATAAGTCTGTGCTAACAACAGTCTTAGATGTAGTCAAGAGACAGTTCAAGAAACTGATAAAGAAGCCAAAGGAAGGAATAATTCCAAGTATATGGAACAAACCTCTTTTTTTGCATCTTCTAGACTGGCATCAGGACAAATGACAACATCTCGGCTACACTGTACCGGGTCTTTTCCAGCCAGACCTGCGATGGTGACCTTAATCTAAGAGAAAGACATCATCACGATATTTAAGAACACTGCAACATAAATTTAGAGAAACATTTCCACAGCTGCCCTGTGTTTTAAAATAACCGGGCAGGAAATACTGCAACCGAACCAGGCTGACCTGCGGCTATTAAGATGGCTAAATATATTTAATCACGAGGTCTGTCCCAGTTTGCCTGGAACAGTATGAGTTAAAGACGCTGTCCCAGCACCCCGTCTGCTTAGCGTCCTTTCTCCCACAAGTGTTCTGGTTTAGGTGATACATTAGATGATCATCCTATCAATAATCCACCTGGCAAAGTTGCTGTTGCCATTTAACCCTCCTGGTATTTTCTTAAGGTAGAAATACACGTTAAAACAACGAAATACTACTCTGCCTTGCAAAAATTTACGAGGTTGATAATATTGGAAAAAATGGGAATTTTCCTCACTGCTGGTGGGCCCACATATAAGTACTTTGGATAGTCATTTGACAAAATCTAGTAACATCAACCATGCAACTAGCAATTCCTTTTAGGCATAGAGCCTAGAAAAACTGCTACACCGGTGAACAATGAAACTTGTACAAGAATATTATAGTATTAGAATGCTGTGAAACAATGTAATAAAGGAATGGATAGATTGGCATATTCCTACAGTGCAATACTAAGCAGCAATTTTATTTTATTTGACCATGCCACACACGGCATGCGGGATCTTAGTTCCCCAACCAGCGACTGAACCCGTGCCCCCTGCAGGGGAAGCACGTAGTCCTAACCACTGGACCGCCAGGGAATTCTCTATGCAGCACTTTTAAATAAACAAACTGGATCTATACCTTTACTACAACATGGGCACTTTATTTTATTGATTGTTTCTGTGCCTCAGTTCCTTCAACTGTAAAATGAGAATGGCAATAATTCATAAGGTTATAAAATTTTAAAAAGTTTATATAAGTGCTTAGAATGATACCTACCACTCAGTAAATGCTATTTAAGCATTCACTATGGTTATATGCGTATATATAGGTTTATACCACAGACATGGAAAATGAGAACCACACTCTAATGCTACCTTTTTTTTTTTTTTTGCAATACGCGGGCCTCTCACTGCCGCGGCCTCTCCCGTCGCGGAGCACAGGCTCTGGACGCGCAGGCCCAGCGGCCATGGCCCACGGGCCCAGCCGTTCCGCGGCATGTGGGATCCTCCCAGACCGGGGCACGAACCCGTGTCCCCTGCATCAGCAGGCGGACTCTCAACCACTGCACCACCAGGGAAGCCCTCTAATGCTACTTTAAAGACACGCATGGAATGGATTCATGAGGACAGCAATTATCTCTGGGGCAAGAAAGGGAAAAGGATTAGGGAAATTTACAAAGAGGGCTTTCCAATGCCTTCTTCCTTTAAAGCACCTGTTCTTCAAGGCACAGGTCAGAAAGAAATATAGCAAAATGTTAACAAGTAGTAAATGTGCACAACAGATAAACAGGTGGAATTAGTCGCTGTACTGTCGTGTCCGTTTGAAATACTTCATGAAGTACATGGAACATTACTTTGTTCAAAATGACTTATAAAAATCCAAAAATGTTTTAAAAGAGAGGTGGGCTAGAAAACTTTGGGGGACATACTCCAGCTCGTCTCATGACATCGACAGGGATGACCGTCTCCATCTCCTCTGCTCCTGTAGCCAGGATGACCAGAGCTCTTTTTGAAGCCATTTTGATGTTGGATTTTTTAAAGATGTTAACTGAAAAAAAAAAAAAAAAAAAAAAAAAAATTTTTTCGAAAAACTTTCACTGTGACTCTGTAAGGGCCAACAACTTCAATTTTAGGAACATTTTTAAGGAGAGTAAGTGCCTCCTAGGGAAAAGGTTTTGATACACAAACACAACTCAACATGAAAAATGCATTTTAGATTAACACTGGTTTTCACAGCATTTCAATTGCTGTTTTTTGAGATGAAAACACAGTAAGGTTGCCAACACGCTGGTATTGTTTAGATTTTCTTTTATCATGTTTCTAAAAATCCAATTTCTAATAATATATTGCAAATAAAATTTTCCAAGACACAAGTACATGGGTATTTCATTTCACACGATGCGGGGGAGGTACAAAGTCGTCTTTTTTCAAGTACTATTTCACAGAGAAATGACTAAACTTAATTACCTGGGTGAGAAACGAAATACACTCTTTAGCAATTAGCTCCTGAGATTTTTGGAGGGGATTTTTTTTTTAGTTCCAATAACTGCACTAAAAATTCGGGAGAGGTTAACAGTGTTAAATATTTGAACACACTTTTTTTTTTTTTAAATAACGGAGAAAAATGGTAATTCCCCCTCACTACGCTCAATGCAGCTAGATTCTCTCTTTGCACTTAGCAAACGCCGTTGTAAACGACGGCTGCTAAGCCAGAGTCTGAATAGTTTTTAGCCTATTCTCTTTCCGCAGTTTGTCTTCCGTGAACTGATCTTGGTAAAACGATGCTAACACACACAGGATTAACTAGCTCCCGGCTGGTGGGACGCTATGCACGCAAATTCCGGCAGCTTTAGCGTTGCTACTACGCTGGCGGCCTAACGACGCCCTCTGTTTCTCAGAAGGCCGCCCACTCCTCAAACCCTGCGAGACGCCGGCCGGGTCCGCGCCGTCTCCGGGACCCCCCGAGGGTCCAGCGGGCGGCCTGCTCTCCCTAACCGCCCGCGGCGCCACGGCCTGCGCAGACGCCGGGTTCCCCAAGGCCCCGACCTGAACCTCGCCTCTCTTCCCAGGGACGCGGAGACTCGGCCCGTTCCGGCGGCACCTCTTCTCTGAGGACGACAGGGCCAGAACCGGACTAACCTAGAACGCACGCAGGCACGCAACCCAGCACGCACGCGCGCCGCCACGCTCCGGTCTCAGCCCCTCATTGCGCAGGCGCGTGCCGTCCGGCTTCTCATCGTCCCTCACTGCGCAGACGCGCGCCGTCCGGCCCGGCTCCTCAGCCTCGCACTGCGCAGACGCACGTCGCTCGCATCACGGTACGTCACATCCACCCTGGAGAACGGGGGGCGGAGCCGCCTTCCTTCCTGCGTGGAGATTGTGCGCGTGGGATTGATTCCTTTTGGACCAACTGGCACCGCGACAATCCTGTGGACTCACGTATCCTTCCGAAATCTTCCGCACCCGAGGCATGGTCCGGCGTGCCCCCGGCTCACGCTGAATTTAACCCTTTTTTTTTGCCGCAGCCCATACATTTTTTGCTGTGCCGGTCTGGAGAGTGCGTCGGCTTCTTTTAAATACGCATTTTCACAAAATAACAGTAGAATTGTTCCTTCACGCTTCATCTGTGCACTTAGGGCTCCCTCTGCATTGTTCCTGTTTCCTGGAGCGCCTTCCCTCGTCGGCCCTGCTCTATTAGGACTCTTCGGGGTCTCCCTGCGCTCTGTCACCCGATCCCCTGTGACGAATTTGGTTACGGGGGCTAATTTCAGGTGTATTCGTTTCTCAAAATAGTATTTTTTAAGGATTCCAAAGCTGCTTCTGCATCCACAGAATTAGGGAGGGAGCTAGGCACGTCTCGGTGTACTTAAGAGATACTGCAGGTCGGGTCCCAGGCCACCACAGTGAAGCGAGACGCTCGAGTTTTTTGGTGTTCCAGTGCAAATAAAAGTTATATTAACACTATACTGTAATCTGTTAAGTGCACAATAGCATTACGTCCAAAAAGAGTATATGCTTTTTTTTTTTTTTTTTTTAATATTCCTGAAAAACGCTAACCATCACCTGAGCTTTCATGGAGTCCTAACCTTTTTGCTGATGAAAGGGTTTTGCTGGTGGAGCCTGGGATGTGGATGGCTGCTGACTGAATAGGGTGATGCTTGCTGAAGGTTGGGGGCGGCTGTAGCAGTTTCTTAAACTAACACAATGAAAGTATATCAATTGACTCTTCTTTTCATGAAGGATTTCTCTGTAGCATGCAGTGCTGTTTGGTAGCATTTTACCAAATGCTTTTTAAGATTAGAGTCAGCCCTCTCAAGTCCTACCACTGCTTTGTCGGGTAAGTTGAGGTCATATTCTAAATCCTTTGTTGTCATTTCAATTAATTTCAGAGCATCTTCACCAGGAGTAGATTCCAGCTCAAGAAACCACTTACTTAGCGCATCCATAAGAAGTAACGTCTCATCTCCGTAAGATAAAGTTTGATCATGAGATCGCAGCAACTGAGTTACATCTTCAGGGTCCACTTTTAATTCTGGGAGAATTACCAAAATGTGCCACAGACACCAAGGGAGCAAGCGCTGTTGGAAAAATGGTGCTGGTAGACTTGCTTGATGCAGGGTTGCCACAAACTTGCTATCTGTAAAAAACGAAATGTGTGCGACGCACAATAAAGTGAAGTGCAATGAAATGAGGCGTGTCTGTATTTGATTAATTAATTTACTGAAATTATAATCTTGTGAAAATGCACAAAGGAAACCTAAATCAAAATGGGCTGGGGAAACCATGAAGGGAGGGTTCTAACACACGTATCACTCACTGCATCTTACAGGCCCCAGGGAGAGAAAGAAAATTTCCTTCTGACACAGCAACAAGCTGCCCATAATTGCAGCCAGTAAAAAACCCGCCACAGCCCTCCCCAATTTCCTTCTAAAATCTAGTAAAAGCCGACCTTCCCTTGGCCTCCTTGAACTTGCCTGTGGTTTTCACCATAGTTGGCTTGTCCTGAATTGCAATTCCTCTGCTAGTCCCAAGTAAACTCATCTTGGCTAGCTAAAGGTCTTGTTATTTTATTTTTTTTAAGGTCAACAATCTCAAATTATGTTTTTAAAAGTCTGGTTAGTGATGCTTTTACTGGTTTCAAAATCCAAAATGATAATGGTTACACTGAACAGACAACCCCTATCCCGGTCCCCATCCAGTTCCATTCCCACCTCCTAGGTAACAATGTTCTTCGTTTCTTGGGCATCCTTCCATTGTTTATGCATGCACAAGCAAATACAAATGTATACTATTATTTTCCTTCTTTCTCATAGAAATGTAGCAGACTCTATATTGTTCTGCACTTCCCTACCTGCTGCCACTACCATATTAAGAATATCTTGAAGATTTTCCATATCAAGAAGTTCCTCATTTTTTTCCCCACGGATAAATAGCATGCCATTGTGGACACGTTTCATAGATTATTTACTGGTGCCCTATCGTTAACACTTAGGTTATTTCCAGTCGTTTTCTGCCAAAAGCACCGCATTGACTGACCATATTCATATGTCCTACTTGTGCAAGGATAACTGGAGGGTAAATTCCCAGAAGTGGGAAATAAATTTGAGCCACTCCATACAAGTTGAATCACTTAGCATTCTCACCATTAATGTATGAGTTCAAACAGTATTTTTAAATGTCATTGTTTTTAAAGTTTTGATTTAGATATTAAAAACCTATTTCTTTTCAAGAAATAACATGCCATTTTTATTTGCAGAACACTTTCATATATTTCGTGTTATCCTTACAATGGTGGTGAGAGAGGTTTTTATTTAATTTTTTAAAATTGTAACTATATTAATTTATGCAACACTCTGCACTCATGCAAAAAATTTAAGTGCCTCCAGTCATTTTGCATTTTAAGAAGAAAATGTTTTGGGAGTTCTGGAATGACTTCACCTTTGGCTGTTGGTGAAGGAAGCAGGCAAAAGTTGCCCCCTTTTAATTTTGAAGGGGTGTGGGAAATAGGAGAGACAAAGAAGGAGAGGAGACAAATGGTCAGACACACCTCAAGAACCAAGGAGGAGACTTCCTTGGCGGCGCAGTGGTTAAGAATCCACCTGCCGATGCAGGGGACATGGGTTCAAGCCCTGGTCTGGGAAGATCCCACATGCCGCGGAACAACCGAGCCTGAGAACCACAACTACTGAGCCTGCGTGCTACAACTACTGAAGCCCGCGCATCTAGAGCCTGAGCACCACAATAAAGAGTAGCCCCTGCTCACTGCAGCTAGAGAAAGCCTGCACACAGCAATGAAGACCCAATGCAGCCAAAAAAAAAAAAAAAATTTGTTTTATAAAAAAAAAGAACCAAGGAGGGATTTAGGTGGATGGAAGGAAAACTAAGAGAAGACAGGCTGTTTTGCTCTAGTGCCCATGGTAAACTCTTGTAAGGAGACAACCATACTGGTGGCCTGCCACAGCATGAGACAACCAGGACAGAATAAAAATGGCAAGACAAAGGTCCAGTAAAAGAGAGAAAGAATCTGAGTTAACACTCCTGGGACATCTGCGTCACCATCAGGATCTGAAATGGACCTGAGTCAGTGTGAATTTTTGCCAAATGAATACATTACATAGTTTTAAAAACCCAAATATTACTTAGGGTAGATTGGATTATTTTTCAGAAATATTTCCTCTTTCCTCTCCACCTGCAGCCCCTTGACTTTGGGTTTGTCCTTGCTTTGTCTAACAGACATGACCTGATCAAAGCCTTGAAAAGCACTGACCTGAGGATTAGGTTTGCTCGCTTGTACTTTTGCCTTGCCATAGGAAGAGATTGCCCCCCAGGGAACAGAATGCAGTACCTAGATTTTGTTGCACAGTGATAGCCCACTGATGGTTGCCTTCAAAGGCTCATCAGGAAAAAACAGCAGCCTTCTGACTCTGTCCTTCATACCCCTCAGCCCTGCTCTCCAGAGGCAAATATTTTCAGCTGTTTAAATGATTTCTTCTGGTAATTATCTCTATTTTAAAACAATACGCTAATACTGTTATTTCTCATGTGTTGGTTTTAGACATTATATATAGACTTCCTGGCAGGTATTAACATAATTTTCATTTCACAGATGCAGAGGTTGAGGTCCAGAGGGGTGAAATGACTATATAAGGTCCTACAGAGTCTTGGTCCAATTCAGATATTCTGATGCCAGATTTCACACTCTACCCACCACAGACTTTATTAATATTACTTATTAATAAGTCAGCAACTCAACACTCCTTCAACCTTAGAGTTCATACCTATTTCTCATCACACATTTACAAAACTAAGCCAAAAAATTAAACCATTTACCAAAATACCTTGCTCTAGTACTGGAAATGAAGACATCCCCTAGTTCAGTACCTTTTTTCCGGGAAGAACAATGCCATCCTATCCACTGCATTTTTAATTCAACATTTGACAAGTCTTTAGGCATTGGAGCAAGTACATACTAAAAGACTCTCTCTGTTTTCAAGGAGCTTAAAATTGTCAGTTTCTTGCAGCTGTTGCAACATTTATTTAAGAGATCTTGAGCTGCCTTGTGGAGCTCACAATCCAACAGTGGAGAAACGGTGTTGCTAATGTTAGTGAAGGAGTGCCACCTCCAAGTATGCCACTTTAGCATATCGATTATTTTGAGTTAAAGGCATATGAAAAACAATCAGCACTCTGATTCCCATTTTTTCTTCCCCAAAGCAAATGATGCTCTTATGTAGGAACTGCCCCCCCCATACCAAGAAGAAAGAAACATCTTATCACCAGAGAGGGAGATGGGTCTGTTAGAATTTGTACAAAGAGACTTTGTTAAAATAACTCTCAACTTCCTCTAATTTACCCCATTTTCTTCTACTTTTCCATAATTCCCACTTTTTGCTCAACCCAGTGTATATGCACCTAGGTTTTATCTCTTCTTTGGGTCTTCAATTCCTTACAAAATCTCCCAGGTCATGGTAATGTTTATATTAATTTGCATGCTTTTTCTAAATCTTATGTCAATTTAATTCTCAGGTCCAGCCAGAGGCCTTAAGAAGATAAAGTTTTTGCAGCCCCTACATTAGCCAACAGCCAACCATGGCCCTTCTGATACTGGTTCTACAAAGCAACTTCCTGGAAGTAACCATATCACAAAATAGCAAAGAAACTGCTGCCAGGTTATTTATTATTTTTTGATGGGTCACTTACGTCTTGCTTAATAACACTCATTTTCTATGACTGTATCCTTTTATTTCATTGATAGCACTTATTCAGCATTTTCTTATCTTTTGTTTACTTATTTATTATGTCTCCCCTTAATCCTGTGAACGCCATGATAGTACCTTCCTGTCTTGGTCACTGCTGAATCCCTAGCATCGATTGCAGCCTCTGGCACATAGCAGGTGTTCGATAAATTCTTGCAGGTGTTATCCTGATTTCACCCTATAAGACGTCCCTTCCTTTCTTTGACTATGGCTATAGATTAATACTTTACATTTGTAGAATACTGAAGTTTACGATGTGATTTCAACCAATTTCTTGTTCCTATTTTAATCTTATTTCCCACGTCATTTTATTTTCACCTGCTTTCTCTTCACTGAAAGGCGGGGGAGGGTTGGGAGGGGGTGGAAGCTCTAATTGCAGTTATTGGGCATAAAGAAGCCATTTGTGGCATCAAATAAATGTATTTCTTCAATATCCAGTAAAGGCTGGGTTCAGGGCACTCCCTAGAGAGGTCCGAAAGGAACTGCGAATTTCCCCTGCGAGCCCCCAAAAGGTTAGGCTGGCGAGACCGGAGAAGAGTGGGCGAGCCCTGACATTTGAAGCAGCGCTGGCTCAAGGGGGGAAATTCTGACACCGAGGTCTGCGAGGGGCCCGGAGGGTACCTTCGCCTCTGCTCCCACCCCGTGTGAAAAGCCGCCCCCAGCCGTGGGCCACGACGCACAACTCCCACGGCCAGCCGAGCGCCGGAAACGGGCCGGCTGACCCGCAGGGACGTCAGACCCACTTCCGTCGGCAGGGTCGTGCGGCGCCCGGATTGGTCGACCCGCGCCTCAGTGGGCGGAGCGGGGCGGAGCGCGCGGGGGGGGGCGGGCGCGAGGGGCCCGGGGTGGCTCGCGGCTCCGGAGTCCGCGGTGTTGGGACGCTGGCTGTGTTCGTGGCAACTTCTAGCCGCTGAGCGACGTGACCCCTCAGGTCCCCTCCTTGTGGGCGGCGAGAAGGGGCCCTGAACCACGCGGCCAGTCACGTTGGGGTCGCTGCACCTTAACGACCTTGAGGACTTCCAGGGAAGGTTGCGCACTGGTAGGGGGAGGCAGGAAATCTGCGCTCCCCACCTCCTCGTCCCAGATTGGCTCCGGTGGCCGATTGGTGGCAGAGGCCGGTGGATGCGCGAGGGAACGACGACATTGACCCTGTCCCCGTTCTCTGGAGCCATGGGTGTTTTGAAGAATCAAAACCCAGGCTCTGCAACATCCTATGTAGTCATCACCTTTTCTCATAGAAATGTAGCAGACTCTATATTGTTCTGCACTTCCCTACCTGCTGCCACTACCATATTAAGAATATCTTGAAGATTTTCCATATCAAGAAGTTCCTCATTTTTTTCCCCACGGATAAATAGCATGCCATTGTGGACACGTTTCATAGATTATTTACTGGTGCCCTATCGTTAACACTTAGGTTATTTCCAGTCGTTTTCTGCCAAAAGCACCGCATTGACTGACCATATTCATATGTCCTACTTGTGCAAGGATAACTGGAGGGTAAATTCCCAGAAGTGGGAAATAAATTTGAGCCACTCCATACAAGTTGAATCACTTAGCATTCTCACCATTAATGTATGAGTTCAAACAGTATTTTTAAATGTCATTGTTTTTAAAGTTTTGATTTAGATATTAAAAACCTATTTCTTTTCAAGAAATAACATGCCATTTTTATTTGCAGAACACTTTCATATATTTCGTGTTATCCTTACAATGGTGGTGAGAGAGGTTTTTATTTAATTTTTTAAAATTGTAACTATATTAATTTATGCAACACTCTGCACTCATGCAAAAAATTTAAGTGCCTCCAGTCATTTTGCATTTTAAGAAGAAAATGTTTTGGGAGTTCTGGAATGACTTCACCTTTGGCTGTTGGTGAAGGAAGCAGGCAAAAGTTGCCCCCTTTTAATTTTGAAGGGGTGTGGGAAATAGGAGAGACAAAGAAGGAGAGGAGACAAATGGTCAGACACACCTCAAGAACCAAGGAGGAGACTTCCTTGGCGGCGCAGTGGTTAAGAATCCACCTGCCGATGCAGGGGACATGGGTTCAAGCCCTGGTCTGGGAAGATCCCACATGCCGCGGAACAACCGAGCCTGAGAACCACAACTACTGAGCCTGCGTGCTACAACTACTGAAGCCCGCGCATCTAGAGCCTGAGCACCACAATAAAGAGTAGCCCCTGCTCACTGCAGCTAGAGAAAGCCTGCACACAGCAATGAAGACCCAATGCAGCCAAAAAAAAAAAAAAATTTGTTTTATAAAAAAAAAGAACCAAGGAGGGATTTAGGTGGATGGAAGGAAAACTAAGAGAAGACAGGCTGTTTTGCTCTAGTGCCCATGGTAAACTCTTGTAAGGAGACAACCATACTGGTGGCCTGCCACAGCATGAGACAACCAGGACAGAATAAAAATGGCAAGACAAAGGTCCAGTAAAAGAGAGAAAGAATCTGAGTTAACACTCCTGGGACATCTGCGTCACCATCAGGATCTGAAATGGACCTGAGTCAGTGTGAATTTTTGCCAAATGAATACATTACATAGTTTTAAAAACCCAAATATTACTTAGGGTAGATTGGATTATTTTTCAGAAATATTTCCTCTTTCCTCTCCACCTGCAGCCCCTTGACTTTGGGTTTGTCCTTGCTTTGTCTAACAGACATGACCTGATCAAAGCCTTGAAAAGCACTGACCTGAGGATTAGGTTTGCTCGCTTGTACTTTTGCCTTGCCATAGGAAGAGATTGCCCCCCAGGGAACAGAATGCAGTACCTAGATTTTGTTGCACAGTGATAGCCCACTGATGGTTGCCTTCAAAGGCTCATCAGGAAAAAACAGCAGCCTTCTGACTCTGTCCTTCATACCCCTCAGCCCTGCTCTCCGGAGGCAAATATTTTCAGCTGTTTAAATGATTTCTTCTGGTAATTATCTCTATTTTAAAACAATATGCTAATACTGTTATTTCTCATGTGTTGGTTTTAGACATTATATATAGACTTCCTGGCAGGTATTAACATAATTTTCATTTCACAGATGCAGAGGTTGAGGTCCAGAGGGGTGAAATGACTATATAAGGTCCTACAGAGTCTTGGTCCAATTCAGATATTCTGATGCCAGATTTCACACTCTACCCACCACAGACTTTATTAATATTACTTATTAATAAGTCAGCAACTCAACACTCCTTCAACCTTAGAGTTCATACCTATTTCTCATCACACATTTACAAAACTAAGCCAAAAAATTAAACCATTTACCAAAATACCTTGCTCTAGTACTGGAAATGAAGACATCCCCTAGTTCAGTACCTTTTTTCCGGGAAGAACAATGCCATCCTATCCACTGCATTTTTAATTCAACATTTGACAAGTCTTTAGGCATTGGAGCAAGTACATACTAAAAGACTCTCTCTGTTTTCAAGGAGCTTAAAATTGTCAGTTTCTTGCAGCTGTTGCAACATTTATTTAAGAGATCTTGAGCTGCCTTGTGGAGCTCACAATCCAACAGTGGAGAAACGGTGTTGCTAATGTTAGTGAAGGAGTGCCACCTCCAAGTATGCCACTTTAGCATATCGATTATTTTGAGTTAAAGGCATATGAAAAACAATCAGCACTCTGATTCCCATTTTTTCTTCCCCAAAGCAAATGATGCTCTTATGTAGGAACTGCCCCCCCCATACCAAGAAGAAAGAAACATCTTATCACCAGAGAGGGAGATGGGTCTGTTAGAATTTGTACAAAGAGACTTTGTTAAAATAACTCTCAACTTCCTCTAATTTACCCCATTTTCTTCTACTTTTCCATAATTCCCACTTTTTGCTCAACCCAGTGTATATGCACCTAGGTTTTATCTCTTCTTTGGGTCTTCAATTCCTTACAAAATCTCCCAGGTCATGGTAATGTTTATATTAATTTGCATGCTTTTTCTAAATCTTATGTCAATTTAATTCTCAGGTCCAGCCAGAGGCCTTAAGAAGATAAAGTTTTTGCAGCCCCTACATTAGCCAACAGCCAACCATGGCCCTTCTGATACTGGTTCTACAAAGCAACTTCCTGGAAGTAACCATATCACAAAATAGCAAAGAAACTGCTGCCAGGTTATTTATTATTTTTTGATGGGTCACTTACGTCTTGCTTAATAACACTCATTTTCTATGACTGTATCCTTTTATTTCATTGATAGCACTTATTCAGCATTTTCTTATCTTTTGTTTACTTATTTATTATGTCTCCCCTTAATCCTGTGAACGCCATGATAGTACCTTCCTGTCTTGGTCACTGCTGAATCCCTAGCATCGATTGCAGCCTCTGGCACATAGCAGGTGTTCGATAAATTCTTGCAGGTGTTATCCTGATTTCACCCTATAAGACGTCCCTTCCTTTCTTTGACTATGGCTATAGATTAATACTTTACATTTGTAGAATACTGAAGTTTACGATGTGATTTCAACCAATTTCTTGTTCCTATTTTAATCTTATTTCCCACGTCATTTTATTTTCACCTGCTTTCTCTTCACTGAAAGGCGGGGGAGGGTTGGGAGGGGGTGGAAGCTCTAATTGCAGTTACTGGGCATAAAGAAGCCATTTGTGGCATCAAATAAATGTATTTCTTCAATATCCAGTAAAGGCTGGGTTCAGGGCACTCCCTAGAGAGGTCCGAAAGGAACTGCGAATTTCCCCTGCGAGCCCCCAAAAGGTTAGGCTGGCGAGACCGGAGAAGAGTGGGCGAGCCCTGACATTTGAAGCAGCGCTGGCTCAAGGGGGGAAATTCTGACACCGAGGTCTGCGAGGGGCCCGGAGGGTACCTTCGCCTCTGCTCCCACCCCGTGTGAAAAGCCGCCCCCAGCCGTGGGCCACGACGCACAACTCCCACGGCCAGCCGAGCGCCGGAAACGGGCCGGCTGACCCGCAGGGACGTCAGACCCACTTCCGTCGGCAGGGTCGTGCGGCGCCCGGATTGGTCGACCCGCGCCTCAGTGGGCGGAGCGGGGCGGAGCGCGCGGGGGGGGCGGGCGCGAGGGGCCCGGGGTGGCTCGCGGCTCCGGAGCCCGCGGTGTTGGGACGCTGGCTGTGTTCGTGGCAACTTCTAGCCGCTGAGCGACGTGACCCCTCAGGTCCCCTCCTTGTGGGCGGCGAGAAGGGGCCCTGAACCACGCGGCCAGTCACGTTGGGGTCGCTGCACCTTAACGACCTTGAGGACTTCCAGGGAAGGTTGCGCACTGGTAGGGGGAGGCAGGAAATCTGCGCTCCCCACCTCCTCGTCCCAGATTGGCTCCGGTGGCCGATTGGTGGCAGAGGCCGGTGGATGCGCGAGGGAACGACGACATTGACCCTGTCCCCGTTCTCTGGAGCCATGGGTGTTTTGAAGAATCACAACCCAGGCTCTGCAACATCCTATGTAGTCATCACCTCATTGATAACTTATTGGAAAACCTGCAGAGCCCTGTAGGAAAACAAGGCTGTGCCGTGGGCTCCGTTTTTTGTTTCTCATTTCTCCCGGAAAACAGCTGCTGCTGTGCTCTGCTCTTACTGGCACCTTATTTCTGGAAGTAGAGTAAGATCTTATTAGGCTTTCAATATGGGTTATCAAAGCTTTAAAAACCCTTTTCAGTTGTAAAATGTGAATAGTAATGCCTGTCCATAGCTTGGTGAGGCCCTAGATCTCTCTTACCTAAAACGCTAAGCTCAAAGGAATTGAAATGTTGAGTCCCTTTTTGTTATTTCCTGTTGTAGTTCTTTAATTCTGCTTCAGTAATGTCTTCATATAATC
Organism: Physeter macrocephalus; assembly: GCF_002837175.3. Classification (NCBI taxonomy): domain Eukaryota; kingdom Metazoa; phylum Chordata; class Mammalia; order Artiodactyla; family Physeteridae; genus Physeter; species Physeter macrocephalus. The sequence goes on from NC_041216.1 coordinate 26,288,992, forward strand.
CAGGAGCTGTGCCAACGTTTCTCTCAATGTGCAAAGTAATCAGCATTCTACCCAGCAACATGCGTTTGAACCTAGCAGAAATTTCCTGACTCCCTACCTGTTGACTGCATCTTGTATCCCTTTCTTTTCTTGAGGCCCACTTACTCCACAGATTGTTAAACTGTGGCTGCACCAGGGTGAGAATCTGGAGACCTTTTGCATGTCTGCAACATTCTGTGGATCTGCGGACTCTGGCAGTGCGCTATGTAGGGGATTAAAATCAATAGGAGGTTTGCCAAGGACATTCAAATCCCTCCACACTGTGGTTCAAACCTCTTTTCTGCCTGATCTTCCACATTCTGACCTCTTACTCTCCCTCACTCACTTTATCTGTTCCTTGAACATACCCTGTACTTGCCTTCTTCATGCTTCCTCATAGCAGTTCCCTCTTAACTGGAATTCCCCTATGCTTCTGTACCATACTTTCAATGCATTATCCATCCTGCAAAACCCAGTTGCAGTGCCAATCCCTCCAGGAAACTTTCTCTATATTCCCATAGTACTTTGTCCTCCTAATATAGAATCTATAAGGCTGTGTGGCCTTACCTAATGTATATAAACTCCTTCCTCCCTCTCTAAGTTGTAAAAGCTATTGGGATGGTGCCTTATCTATATATGCCTCACAAAACAGCAAAACTCATTCAAGAAGCACTTACTGAGTGCTGTCACGTGCCCAGTCCTACTCTGGGTGCCATGAGCACAGCAGTGAAAAAACAATGTCCTCCAAAGGAGATGGAGAATGACAGGGAATAAAGAGTGGTCAAGGAAGCCATTTTTTTTTTTTTTTTTTTCCTGAGCAGGAAACCTGAGTAAGATGAAGTCATATAGAAAGCAGGCGGAAGAGATTTTAGGTGAGGGAGCAGCGTAAAGACCCTGAAACAGAGGTGTGTTTAGTATGTTAAAAAACAGCAAGGGAGTCAGACCAGAGGGGAGTGGTGGGACTCAAAGCAGGAGAAGGTAGGGGGTTAGATCATGACACACTTACATTAGATATTCAAGAAATGCTTGTTGGATTGAATTTATTAAATCGATAAAGGATGGAGAATAATGACAGTAACAAGGAAACTTGGAGATGGCTTGGATGGGATAGACCCAGGAGGCATATATAAAGTATTCACAATTTGCACACACATACGTTGGAACTGTTACTTAGTGCGGCGACATTTCACTGAAAAAAATCTTAGTGAAAACCAATGGTTAGTGCAGGGATCTTCCATTAGAATGGAAACCCAGAAGACGAGGAGGTAGATTTCTCGGAGGAAGAAATGGATTGACACCACTCCAGTGAGTGGAATTATTTGGTAGATAATACCGATTGCTCTTAAAAAGTTCGGAGGGAATGCGCTTTTGCTTTATTTATTTATTTATTTATTTATTGGCCATGCTGCGCGGCTTGCAGGATCTTAGTTCCCTGACCAGGGACTGAACCCATACCCTCGGCAATGAAAGCATGGAGTCCTAACTACTGGACCACCAGGGAATATTACTCAGCCATAAAAAAGAACAAAATAATGTCATTTGCAGAAACATGGGTGGACCTAGAGATTGTCATGCTGAGTGAAATAAGTCAGACAGAGAAAGATCTATGATATCACTTACATGTGGAATCTAAAAAAATGGTACAAATTAACTTATGTGGAAAACAGAAATAGAGTTACAGATGTAGAAAACAAATTTATGGTTACCAGGGGGAAGGGGGGAGGGATAAACTGGGAGATTGGGATGGACATATGCACATTACTATACATAAAATAGATAACTAATAAGGACCTACTGTATGGCACAGGGAACTCCTCAATACTCTGTAATGATCTATATGGAAAAAGAATCTATTAAAGAGTGGATATCTGTGTATGTTTAATTCATTCATTTTGTTGTATAGCAGAAACTAACAACCTTTTTTTTTTTGGCTGTGTTGGGTCTTTGTTGCTTGCACGGGCTTTCTCTTTGGGGCGGTGGGGGCTACTCTTCGTTGGGGTGTGCAGGCTTCTCATTGTGGAGTCTTCTCTTTGTTGTGGAGCACGGGCTCTAGGCGTGTGGGCTTCAGTAGTCATGTCGTAGTACGTGGGCTCAGTATTTGTGGCTCGTGGGCTCTAGAGCGCAGGCTCAGTAGTTGTGGCCCACAGGCTTAGTTGTTCCGCGTCATGTGGGATCTTTCGAGACCAGGGATCGAACCCGTGTCCCCTGCATTGGCAGGTGGATTCTTGACCCCTGTGCCACCAGGGAAGTCCCTAACACAACATTTTAAATCAACTATACTCCAATAAAAATTATTTTTAAAAAATTTAGGAAGGAAACAAAATCCATCTCCTGATGTTGTCCTTTTTATTTGCAGGAAAAATACTTGAATGTTAGTTGTCAAAAGTTGAGTTTATGAGATAATCAGATACATTTTAAAAGCCCTACCTTCCCAAGGGCTAAAAGGAATGCTAGGGGCAGGGAGCCAATATCCTACAGGCAGAACTTGACCTTTAGCTCTAAGTCATAAACTTCAAGGTCACGTTGCTTGTTGGAGTGATATTGCTGTGGCAACAGTTGTCATTTGCAGCCCAACCCTTAGTGGCTCATGGCAACTCTCTCCAGCAGAATTTAAAAATACAGAACACTTGTTTACTTAATAGTTTTTGATGACAAGCTCTTAACTTTTAAAAATTTTTGAATTTTGTTATTATTATTATTTTGGTTAGTTTGGCTCCCTCTAAAAAGTGGCTACTATGGGCTATTGATTCCACTCTTTGTAACATTTCTCAAAGTTTAAACTGTCAGTTTCTTGGCAATCATTCACGTATATGAGATTGTGGTTTTCGACTCAGCTCTCAAACCACTGAGTTGACAGTCTCAGTCTTGGTTGCTGAGTCAACACATCTTTTTATTCATTCACAGGAATGAGTAGCTCCATTATGGGCAGTTTCTGAGTTAGTCACAACCGGTGGCCAAATGTTAAGGCAAACTCGGAATGAGACTTCGTTCCATCCCTGGCTTCCTCGTTCCTTAAATGTGGCAGCATGAGTGGTGGGAAAGTATTGATATTTGCTGAGTGTGGCCTGTCTGGGGTCCAGCCCAGCTCTACCCCATGCTAGCTAAGTGATCCTGAGCAAATTACTTATCCTTCATGCCTTGCGTTCCCCACCTATAAAACAGGGATAACTTCAAAGTGTTCTCATAAGGATTAGAAGAGTTTATAAAGACAAAGCTAGAACATTGGCCTAGAATAAGTACTCAAATGCTGCCATTAATACTTGGCTGTTACTTGAACTCTCTCAGCTTCTGTTTCTTTAGCATTAGAAGAGTTACATTAGTTCTTACCTCCTAGAATTGGTAAGAGGCTCCATAAAGTAATGGCTGAAACACTACTGCAATGCAGGAAGCAACCCGTAAGTATTTGCTGTTATTAAGATTAGAAAACATTTATTTATCAATAGTTGCAATCTGTTTAAATTCAGTGGTGATGGGATCACAGGAGAGGAACAGAGAAAATAATATGCCATAAAGATGTACCATCTTGGTGAAGAAGATGAGGGGTAGAAATTGTATAGTTAGAGCTTTTGCCTTGAGATACAGTGACAGGATTTCATGGAAGGATTTGAAAAAAATAAAGTGCAAATGGCTCTTCTTAGAGTCAGAGCAGATTCCCAGAGCTAAACCTATTTAAGCTTTGAGTACCTGTCTCAAAACAAGACATTTATCTTGGCCTGGAAGGCAGCAAAGAGACTTGGTACAGGGGTTGTGATGTGGGGGGGTCTGCAGATGCCCAAGGGGGCACAAAGTTCAGGGCTGTGTGAATTTGGATGGGGAAAACTACATCTTTCATTTTCACTAATCTCTAATGGAAACGTAGCCTTCGATTTTGAGTTAAAAAATTCACAAACATAGACAAAGAAACAGTACCTGTGGTGTTGCACCAAGAGAAATCAGTTATTTTCATATCACATTACGGTTCTTGCAGATATCCCCAAATACCATTTACCCAAAGGTGAATTTGAAGGTCTGTGATCATGAAGAAGTCCATGTATTACTACATCATAAATCGGTTTTTAAATATTTGGTAAGTATATTTCAATACAATTGGTCTCCTTTGTGTCATATTAACAAACTTAAGAACATTATTCTGTGAGGCACCACAAGCATCGGGTATACAGATGAAAGGTTAAGAGTCCTTGGTAGGACCATGGGCTGTGGAGCCAGACAGCTGGCTTTGAACCCTTTCTCGACTCCTTTCCAGCCAGGGGACACTGGGCAGGCTACCCAGCTTCTCGTGCCCTAGGGACGAAGGATGCTGTGAGGTATAATTTGGGGGACTAGGTAGACATAAAACAGTGCCTTGCAGGTAGTAAACCTCAGTAAATGTGAGCCATTTGCAGAAAAGCAAATATGAGAAAGGAAAACTGTACAGCTTTGGCTGGGGTTTACACACCAGAACGATTTCCCAAGGAAGAGGGGGAGAAGTAAAACCTTAGGTCTTGAAGAAGTAGGCAGACTCTGAGACTGGGGTTACTCATTCATTCATTCACTCATTCATTCAATCACTCCATTCATTCAAGAAAGGTTTCTTGGCTGCCTACTATGTGCCTCTCAACACATTCACTACCACTTGTGGGCCTTGAGCAAGTGTAGAAATGGAGCTCATACACTCTACATCTAAGTAAGTGGCAAACCCAGCCAGTGTTGAATGTGTTCTGTTTTTCCACTTCAACAGAGAAATCTTCAAAATAACAAAATAAAAAAATTATTGCTTTTATGTGACAAAGGTAGGAAAATATCAAAGATGACTGGATTTAATTACTACAGGTGTCAATGTGCTTTGATGGCCTAGAAATGTTTGCATGGGTGGTAAAGACATACAATTCATAAATTAGTATATATTTGGTCCATAATATTAAATTAATTAAGTTAAAATTTTTTCATATTTGTTTTGAAGTTATTTTTCCGGGACTTCCCTGGCGGTCCAGTGGTTAGGACTCCACACTTTCACTGCTGAGGGTGCAGGTTCAATCCCGGGTGGGGGAACTAAGATCCCGCAAGCTGTACGATGCAGCCAAAAAAAAAGTATTTTTCTTCTGAAAGTTTCAAAATTATCTATTAAAATTAAAATAGTATACTTGATAAAAATCAAATATCTAATTTGCTTAAATATATCTGACCTTTTTATTTTGTGAAATTTAATTAAATTTTATTAAATACTTTTATAAAAATTAAAACTGTTTGCCATTCTGGAATTCAATGTCCTTCTAGTTTATTCCTGTAAAGAACCACTATTACAGTTCTCATGCTACTTCCTACATATGTGGAGATTTAACAGTCACATGAATCATTTAATATTGCAAAGCCTTCCTCAGATTTCTTGTGCAACTATTTGGAATTCCATGGTAATTCACAAGGACTTCCAAAACCACAAAAGGGAGCGTAAGTAGCATCAAGATAATAGACACTTGGGACTTCTGGGAAGCTATAATTTCCATAATGTTCCTGCATAATAACAGATTATGCGAGAATTTATCACATCCTAGGCCTCTGAGAGGGATTTGATTAATTTTTTTTTTAATCTCATCTTGATTTTAATTTTTTCCAGTTTTTTTTTTTTTTAATTAATTAATTTATTTATTTTATTATTTATTTTTGGCTGCATTGGGTCTTCATTGCTGCGTGCAGACTTTCTCTAGTTGTGGCAAGAGGGGGATACTCTTTTTTTCCTTTTGAATTTTATTTTATTTATTTTTTTATACAGCAGGTTCTTATTAGTTATCCATTTTATACATATTAGTGTATACATGTCAATCCCAATCTCCCAGTTCATCACACCACTAGCACCCCCGCCACTTTCCCCCCTTGGTGTCCATACGTTTGTTCTCTACATCTGTGTCTCAATTTCTGCCCTGCAAACCAGTTCATCTGTACCATTTTTTTAGGTTCCACATATATGCGTTAGTATACGATATTTGTTTTTCTCTTTCTGACTTACTTCACTCTGTATGACAGTCTCTAGATCCATCCACGTCTCTACA
>NC_041216.1:26295213-26295712 GCF_002837175.3 Physeter macrocephalus
AACATTGGGGTGCATGTGTTTTTTTGAATTATGGTTTTCTCAGGGTATATGCCCAGTAGTGGGATTGCTGGGTCATATGGTAATTCTATTTTTAGTTTTTGGTTTTTAAAAAAATTTATTTATTTTATTTATTTATTTTTGGCTGCGTTGGCTCTTTGTTGCTGTGTGTGAGCTTTGTCTAGTTGCGGCAAGAGGGGGCTAATCTTCATTGCGGTGTGTGGGCTTCTCATTGCGGTGGCTTCTCTTTGTTGTGGAGCACGGGCTCTAGGCACATGGGCTTCAGTAGTTGTGGCACACAGGCTCAGTAGTTGTGGCTTGCGGTCTCTACAGCGCAGGCTCAGTAGTAGTGGCGCACGGGCTTACTTGCCCCGTGGCATGTGGGATCTTCCTGGACCAGGGCTTGAACCCATGTCCCCTGCATTGGCAGGCAAATTCTTAGCCACTGCACCACCAGGGAAGCCCTATTTTTAGTTTTTTAAGGAACCTCCATACTGTTCTC
>NC_041216.1:26295723-26297614 GCF_002837175.3 Physeter macrocephalus
AAATGTCTATTTAGGTCTTCTGCCCATTTTTGGATTGGGTTGTTTGTTCTTTAAATATTGAGCTGCATGAGCTGTTTATATATTTTGGAGATTAATCCTTTGTCCGTTGATTCATTTGCAAATATTTTCTCCCATTTTGAGGGTTGTCTTTTCATTTTGTTTATGGCTTCCTTTGCTGTACAAAAGCTTTTAAGTTTCATGAGGTCTCATTTGTTTATTTTTGTTTTTATTTCCATTACTCTAGGAGGTGGGTCAAAAAAGATCTTGCTGTGATTCATTTGCAAATATTTTCTCCCATTTTGAGGGTTGTCTTTTCATTTTGTTTATGGCTTCCTTTGCTGTACAAAAGCTTTTAAGTTTCATGAGGTCTCATTTGTTTATTTTTGTTTTTATTTCCATTACTCTAGGAGGTGGATCAAAAAAGATCTTGCTGTGATTCATTTGCAAATATTTTCTCCCATTTTGAGGGTTGTCTTTTCATTTTGTTTATGGCTTCCTTTGCTGTACAAAAGCTTTTAAGTTTCATGAGGTCTCATTTGTTTATTTTTGTTTTTATTTCTTGCCTCCTTTGTCCTAGATTAGTTGACCATAGGTGCGTGGGTTTATCTCTGGGCTTTCCATCTTGTTACATTGATCTATATTTCTGTTTTTGTGCCTGTACCATATTGTCTTGATTACTGTAGCTTTGTCATATAGTCTGAAGTCAGGGAGTATGATTCCTCTAGCTCCGTTTTTTGCCTTTAGACTGCTTTGGCTATTAGGGGTCTTTGGTGTCTCCATACAAATTTTAAGATGTTTTGTTCTAGTTCCATAAAAAATGCCATTGGTAATTTGATGGGGATTGCACTGAATCTGTAGATTGCTTTGGGTAGTAGAGTCATAATCACAATGTAGATTCTTCCAATCCAAGAACATGATATATCTCTCCATCTGTTGGTATCATCTTTAATTTCTTTCATCAGTGTCTTATAGTTTTCTGCATACAGGTCTTTTGTCGCCCTAGGTAGGTTTATGCCTAGGTATTTTATTCTTTTTGTTGCAATGGTACATGGGAGTGTTTCTGTAATTTCTCTTTCAGATTTTTCCTCGTTAGTGTATAGGAATGCAAGAGATTTCTGTGCATTAATTTTGAATCCTGCAACTTTACCAAATTCATTGATTAGCTCTAGGAGTTTTCTGGTGGCATCTTTAGGATTCTCTATGTAAAGTATCATGTCATCTGCAAACAGTGACAGTTTTACTTCTTCTATGTTTGCTGTGGGTTTGTCATATATGGCCTTTATTATGTTGAGGTAGGTTGCCTCTATGCCCACTTTCTGGAGAGTGTTTATCATAAATGGGGGTTGAATTTTGTCAAAAGCTTTTTCTGCATCTATTGAGATGATCATATGGTTTTTATTCTTCCATTTGTTAATATGGTGTATCACATTTATTGATTTGTGTATATTAAAGAATCCTTGCATCCCTGGGATAAATCCCACTTGATCATGGTGTATGATCCTTTTAATGTGTTGTTGGATTCTGTTTGCTAGTATTTTGTCGAGGATTTTTGCATCTATATTAATCACTGATATTGGTCAGTAATTTTCTTTTTTTGTGACATCTTTGTCTGGTTTCGGTATCAGGGTGATGGTGGCCTCGTAGAATGAGTTTGGGAGTGTTCTTTCCTCTGCAATTTTTTGGAACAGTTTGAGAAGGATGGGTGTTAACATTTCTCTAAATGTTTGATAGAATTCACCTGTGAAGCCCTCTGGTCCTGGACTTTTGTTTGTTGGAAGATTTTAATCACAGTTTCAATTTCATTCTTTGTGATTCGTCTGTTCATATTTTCTATTTCTTGCTGGTTCAGTCTTGGAAGGTTATACGTTTCTAAGAATTTGTCCATTTCTTC
>NC_041216.1:26298193-26298577 GCF_002837175.3 Physeter macrocephalus
TTCCTTTAGCATTTGTTGTAGAGCTGGTTTGGTGGTGCTGAATTCTCTTAGCTTTTGCTTATCTGTAGAGCTTTTGATTTCTCCATCAAATCTGAATGAGATCCTTGCCAGGTAGAGTAATCTTGGTTGTAGGTTCTTCCCTTTCATCACTTTAGTATATAATGCCACTCCCTTCTTGCTTGTAGAGTTTATGGGAGTTCCGTTGTATGTTATTTGTCGTTTTTCCCTTGCTGCTTTCAATAGTTTTTCTTTGTCCTTAATTTTTGCCAATTTGATTACTATGTGTCTCGGTGGTTTCTCCTTGGCTTTATCCTGTTCGGGACTCTCTGTGCTTCCTGGACTTGGGTGGCTATTTCCTTTCCCATGTTAGGGAAGTTTTCGACT
>NC_041216.1:26299010-26299759 GCF_002837175.3 Physeter macrocephalus
CCTTTCTCTCTCTCTTCTCCTTCTGGGACCCCTATAATGCAAATGTTGTTGCATTTAATGTTGTCCCAGTGGTCTCTTAGTCTGTCTTCATTTTTTTTCATTCTTTTTTCTTTATTCTGTTCTGTGGCAGTGAATTCCACCATTCTGTCTTCCAGGTCCCTTATCCCTTCTTCTGCCTCAGTTATTCTGCTATTGATTCCTTCTAGTATAGTTTTCATTCCAGTTATTGTATTGTTCATCTCTGTTTGTTTGTTCTTTTATTCTTCTAGGTGTTTGTTCTTTAATTCTTCTAGGTGTTTGTTAAACATTCATTGCATGTTCTCGATGTTTGCCTCCATTCTTTTTATTTTTTTATTTTTGGCTGTGTTGGGTCTCGTTGCTGTGCACAGGCTTTCTCTAGTTGCGGTGAGTGGGGGCTACTCTTGGTTGCAGTACATGGGCTTCCTACTGCGGTGGCTTCTCTTGTTATGGTGCAAAGGCTCTAGGCTTGTGGGCTTCAGTAGTTGTGGCTCGAGGGCTCCAGAGTGCAGACTCAGTAGCTGTGGTGCACAGTCTTTTCTGGTGGATGAGGCTATCTAAGAGGCTTGTGCAAGTTTCCTGATGGGAGGGACTGATGGTGGGTAGAGCTGACTGCTGCTCTGGTGGGCAGAGCTCTGTAAAACTTTAATCCACTTCTCTGATGATGGGTGGGGCTGAGTTCCCTCCCTGTTGGTTGTTTGGCCTGAGGCAACCCAACACTGGAGCCTACC
>NC_041216.1:26299831-26316243 GCF_002837175.3 Physeter macrocephalus
CTTTGTCTTTGGATGTGGGGTATCTTTTTTGGTGAGTTCCAGTGTCTTTCTGTCGATGATTGTTCAGCAGTTAGTTGTGATTCTGGTGCTCTCACAAGAGGGAGTGAGCGCACGTCCTTCTACTCAGCCATCTTGAACCAATCCGAGAGGTGGCTGCTCTTTGTTGTGGTGCGCGGGCTTCTCATTGCGGTGGCTTCTCTTGTTGCGGAGCTCGGGCTGCTCTAGGCATGCAAGCTTCAGTAGTTGTGTCACGTGGGCTCAGTAGTTGTGGCGCACGGGCTTAGTTGCTCCGTGGCATGTGGGATCTTCCTGGACCAGGGCTCGAACCTGTGTCCCCTGCATTGGCAGGGGGATTCTTAACCACTGCGCCACCAGGGAAGTCCCAGGATTTGGTTAATTGATTTGCCTTTTCCCAGCCCCCTACTTCTGTGGCTCATGCTCGCTGTGCTCCAAGGCAGGGCTGCTCTGTTTGGCAGTAGCAAAGCACAGAGACCCCGTCACCTTGCATTTCAGGATGTAGAAAAGAGCTGTGGGGAGGAGTTGACCTGGGGACAGACAGTGTTATCTCTGAGGGCAATAGAGCCGTTGGTAGCATTATGTATTCTCTATGCCAGCATGAAGCACCAGACCTCCAATCAGAGGCACCGTGTGTTCATTGTGGGCGTTTGATTTGTGGGGCCCTGCCCTGGACAGAATGGAGTTTATTTAACAGTGTATTTAGCTTGATGTGTAACTTCTGAATATCCAGACATATGCTATGCGGGCATCCATTTGCCCTCTTGCCCTGGGAGCTGCAGGATTGGAGGTGGTCTGAAGCTGGAGGTACAGATCTATGAGTCACTAACATAGACATGGATATCACACAGAGCAAGTGTGAACAGGGAGGAAAAGTGAGCAAATTTGATGGCTGCTAACATTCCACTTTTCCTTACAATATATGCTTCCTTCTTTGCCCCACTCTACCTCCTTCCTCTTCTCTGATTTCCCACTCATTTTCTTTATTCCAATTCCTTTTTAGTTTCCTCCTTCCCATGTGTCAGAACTCCCATTGGCATCACAAGCATCAACCATCCCTAACAGCAACTGCTACCTGGATGGCTGGATGGATAGATGCTTGGGGGAGGGGTAAGCACACTGCATCTTGAATGAATCCATTTTTGGGGAAATAACAAATGTAGATAGTGAACATTCCATGGGTGAGATTACCTCTAAGATGTGTGCTGGCAGGAAAGGAGCATACTTTACAGGAAGCTTATTTTGAGGGGCTGTTTCTCTTCCGAAGCATTATCTTTATCTTATTTAGAGTAGTTGAGCCTTCATGCTGTTTAACCTCAAACTATACTCACTTGAGACCTTCAATCTTAGACCCACAGCCAGTCAAGTTAATACAAAATCTCTTCCTTGGCTTAGAGTGAGATGTTCAGAACGTGATGAAACAAAGATTATTGCTGATATTGCTAAAGTGCTGATGTTTTGTTGGGTTCATCTCTGTTTAGTTTGGGAAGGCTTTTTAGAAGAGGTGAGTTTTTTTGTGGCCTTTGACTGTTTAGAAGACTAAAATGGGCTTCCCTGGTGGCGCAGTGGTTGAGAGACCGCCTGCCGATGCAGGGGATGCGGGTTTGTGCCCCGGTCCGGGAAGATCCCACATGCCGCGGAGCAGCTGGGCCCGTGAGCCGTGGCCGCTGAGCCTGCGCGTCTGGAGCCTGTGCTCCACAACGGGAGAGGCCACAACAGTGAGAGGCCCACGTACCGCAAAAAAAAATATAAATAAATAAATAAAAAAAATGAAAAGAAGACTAAAATGGATAAAGCAATGTGATATGTATTGATATTTTAAAGCAAATGAAAATTGTACTAAAAGAGTATTATACCTTTGGCTAGCTTAAATATTATGTGCATTTAGTTAGCAATAGAATTTGCCTTAGCTTCTTATCATGATTTTATCAAATAAAATGCAGAAAAGTGAACATTATAAAACTCTTCACACAGCTGAACAAAGCTGTGCACAACCTTTGGTAGAATAATTCTGAAATTAATTCTGAAAATAAAGCTGATTTTGTTTAACCATAGGCTGGTAAAACTAATCTTGAGACTCTTTTAGCTCAGTAAAGACTCTTATGTCATTGGCCCAGCTTCAAAAGGTGAGCTAATTACTGTGCTAGGAAACGACACACATCACTTTCAGGGGAGGTAATACCTCTGCCCACAGAATATCCAAAATGTAAATTAGCAAGTAGCAGTAAGTTACTTGCTTACTGCTTACTGCAGTAAGCAGTAAGTTAAATAAAAATATGTTAAATGTTAAATGTCATGCTGTCATGTTAAACCCAGAGTCCCACAGTTAAATGAGGTTAGATGGTGACACTGAAAGTGTTAGGAAATTATCATCTGTGCAGTTTCTATGGTGTGATGCTCCTACATTCGGCCAACTCTGCTGAAGTTGGTGGAGGGGATCTCACAGTTATCACAGGGAGAATGACTCTCAGATGATGCTCAGAATTGGAGAATAAATTCTGTAGATAGTCCATGCATTTTTCTCCTTCTCTCTTGCTACTTACCCTGGTTGCTTTACTGATAATCACTGTGGGAGGCTGGGGAGGGAAATTTTTGAAATAATAAGTGTCATAATAACAGTTACTATTTTCTTGAGAACTATGTGCCAGGCATTGAACTAAGCATTTCATATTCATTGTTTCATTTAATCCTTACTAAATGAGGATGGGGTACAGGGTTCCTGTATCTGTAAGGTATGGCTGGAAAAACTGAGATTTAGGGAGGTTAAGAAACTTGCCCAAGGTTGCGTGACCATCAAGATGGCAGAGCCTAGATTCGATCCAAATCAGCCTGATAGTAAAGCTTGGACTCTTAACCATGTGCTATACTCTAGTATTCCCATTACATAGGGTGTGGGTGAGGGTTGATAAAATTGGGGCATGGGTAGCAAATCAAAACCACAATGAGATATTTCACACTTACTTGGATGGCTATAATAAAACAATGTTTTGTTGTTGTTAAAAAAAAACCCACAGAAAATCAACAAGTGGTAGCAAGGATGTGGAGAAATTGAAACCCTTGTACATTGCTGGTGGGAATGTAAAATGCTGCAGCTGCTGTGGGAAACAGTCTGGTAATTCCTCAAAAAGTGAAACAGGATGACCACACAATGGAGCAGTTCCACGCCCAAGAGAACTGAAAACATACATTCGTACAAAAACTTGTACACAAATCTTCATAGCAGTGTTATTTGTAATCGTCAAAAAGTGGAAACTCATATGTCCATCAGCTGATGAATGGATGAACAAAATGTGGTAAATCTACAGAATGGAATAGGATTCATCCCTAAAAAAGGAATGAAGTACTGATATGTACTACATCATGGAAGAACCTTGAAAATATTATGCTAAGTAAAAGAAGCCCAATACAAAAGACCAGATATCGTATGATCTATGTATATGAAATGTCCAGAATTGGCAAATTTATTGAGACAGAAAGCAGGTTAGTGGCTACCATGGGCTGGGGGGAGGGAGATTGAGGAGTGACTGCTAATGGATATGGGCTTTCTTTTTGGACCAATGAAAATGTTTTGAAATTATATACTGGTGATGGTTGCACAACATAGTGAATACTAAAATCCACTGAAATGTACCCTTTAAAATGGTGACATTTATGTGAACTATATATATATATATGTGTGTGTGTGTGTGTGTATTTTTTAAAGGCAACTTCAGGTCAGATCTGGGATGTCCTTGAATACTGGACTATAGGGTCCAGGTTTTCTTCTGTGGACAACAGGGAGCCACTGAAAGTTTCTAAGGACGTTGCTGGCATCATAGGAGTCATGGAGATGTGTAAGGTGCTTAGCGCACAGCAAGTGTTTAATAAATATTTGCTCCCCTACCCCTTCATCCCCCAATTCAAGACAAAGCCACCCTGTGTCCTGTGGAAAAAGAACTCTTCTGTTTGGATCCTAATAGAAAACCATCTGTTTTGTTGAAAACCACTCTTGCTCTTGGCTCCCCTGGTCGTCTTCCTGAGGGCCCCTAGCCACTCAATGCTGGATGAGTTTTAGCATCTTGAAAGCATCCTCCTCCTCTTTCTCTTCTCTCTCCTCTTCTTGCTCCTCCTCCTCCCCCTGCTCCTCTTATTCTTTCTTTTTTTAAAAATTTGAGATAATGGTTTTCTGAAAGCCCTCATAGATCCTAACTTCACCCAATAAAGTCACCCGCCATATAAATTCTATGCTTTCTTTGTCTCCAGTTCCCCTCCATTTCTTCCTCCTTCTTCCTCCATCTCACCCAGGTAGCAAGGAACACAGTCAAAAGGAGTCAGGTCATCTTTGTTTCTAATCCTGGCTCCCCGTCCTGCTGATAAGCTGGCCAGACTCTTAGCTCAATGATCTTTTTTGCATAATGCTGTCATACCCATCCTCATCCTCATCATATCAACACCTAGGGTTCCTTTGCAACTAAGTTGCTTATCTGATGCCTGGTACATCAGCTGCAGTCAATAAGTTATAGCTATAGCATCACTATTATTATAGAGTTAAGGGGTAGTAATTGACAGGAGTGCTGACGTTTCTTTAGAAGTGGGTTTCATCCTTCAAATCTCAAATATTTTAAGGATGCCTTAAAAGCTTTGACATGGAGAACTACTTTAAGTGGCAAAATCTGTTTGCCAAAGTCATCTGAAAAATGCCCTAACAGCAGAGGGCTGCTTTTAGTTTGAAGTGTGTTATTAAGTGGGGACAGAAGCTCTAGGGGACTTTGAGGTCAGCAAATACCAAGTGAGCTACCTCACAGAGCTGTCTCTGGGGATTTCCCACGAGGCCCCGCCCCCGGTTGAGTCACCAAACTCCCCTCTTTGAGTCTTTGACCTGCAGCCCTTGTCAGCTGCAGAACCTCACTGCTCTGAAGATCAAGGAGAAGGAAAGTTCTCCACCATCCCTGCGATCTCAAGGTTTGTCCATTTGGGGCAGATGGGGGGGAACCGAGGAGGGATGAGGATGAAGCTTTGTTCCCTTTGTACATTTCTAGACTTTTTCCCTTCTAATTTCTAATAACTTTTATTCCATAGCCCATTAAATAAGGATCAAGAACCTGGCCTATAGAGATTGTTGGACTCTTTAGTTTTATGACTAGATGAGCTCCAAATGTCAAAATGAGCAGATACATGTCTATTAAGAGAATGTGATAATGAGTTGAACAAGGAGGTGTTTCAACATTTTAGCAACTAGGTGTTGAAATTCCACATGCTGTTTGGACAAAGGGAGAATAGTAATAATGAGATGTCTTCTCACTGAGCTGAACTGTTGGATGCCCCTGACAGATTCTCTCTTTAAGGACTATATTTCAGGGGCAGCAAGCCACAGGCATTGTTGAAATCTAGATGCTAATGCTAAATATCTATGAAAGTCCCCAAAAGTTCTTGCTGTTGTTATTTCTGCATTTTGGCAAAACATGTTGGAAAGTACACTCTTAGACTTTGGCAAATCTACAGAAAGCTATGTTTGAGTCAAGCTTCTCTTATCCTAGAAGTTTCTATGAATTTGCTACCTTTTCCATGGTATTCCATCATTAATTTTTCCTGCAAACCCTGAGTTATGATCGTGTAGAATTGTACAGGTGATAGCTGAACTGTAGGTAATTCTGAAAGGAGAAACCACCTCATCCTAGGAAACTTTCACCTTTTGCAGAGTGGTACTTGTGAAACCAGCTACTTTGATTAAAATTCTTTTGGAATCTGCTTGGCTAATACGTCTATGCAAGATTTCATCATGGGAAATTGCTATTACAACATAGTGGCTACTGTGCTGTTGGTCATGAATTTCGAGAGGACAAGATCATTGCAGGATTTCTGTAGTAACTGTTCAGCGGGTAAGGACCAAATTAACATGTGTGCTTGATCTGTTCTGCTGAAAACATGGTTCAGTTAGTCTGGTAGTCAGGGCTTATGAGCTCTGTTTTAATGATCTTTTTTTAAAAATTGAACTATAGCTGATCTACAATATTGTGTTAGTTTCAGGCATACCTCAAAGTGATATATATATATATATGTATATTACAAGATATTGAATATAGTCCCCTGTGCTGTACAGTAGGTCCTTGTTGTTTATCTATTTTATATACAGTGGTGTGTATCTGTTAATCCCAAACTCCTAATTTATCCCTCTCCTACAATAATGATCTTTTATTCATTCATTTACAAATATTTCTTGAATGCTACATCTTAGCTGTGTGAATGCAGGCTTGTCACTTAAACTCTTGTGCCCCAGCTTCATCACCTGGGGATGATATGAGAACCTATCTCATAGGATTGATTACTGGGAGGATCCTATGATGGGCTTAGATCAGTGCACGGCACAGGGAAAGACCTCAACAAAGGATAGTTTTGTGTGTGAGGACAGTGCTCAGACAGGGGGGTGCAGCAGGGAATAAGCAAGTGGCAGGAGGCTTAACAGAGTGGGAAAAGGCAGACACCTTTAAATTGTAGTGTGCCAATAAAGGACATTGATCTCCTGAATCCAGTCACTGATGGCCCGGATCAATCAAGAGAAGTCATTCTGTTTTATTCAATAGGTAAAGGAAACGATTTTCTTTCCATTGATTTTTTTGTTGCAATATCTATACTTTGTTATTTTTAATTCTGTGATTATGCTTAGGGCAATCTTGCAAATGGATAATTTAAAACAGTCAATCAACAAATAAAGTCTATCACTGTGGTACCTAGAAAACGAATCTTTGTTTCATAGTCTGGTTTTCTTGTGAACCTCATAATGCTTTGGGTGATGGTCCATTGTCAAACATGTACAGCTCTTATCTACCCTTTTTAGGTACTTTCTGTGGGAAAAACAAGCATGAACTTTGCACTCCTTGTCCTTCAAATAGTTTCTCCAGCATGAGTGGACAAAAGACCTGTGATGTATGCAGGAAGTGTGAAGGTATGATTTAAAAGATATATTCTTCATCCAGATATGTGTTGGGAAGACAAGCTTTTTTTTTTTTTTTTTTGTGGTATGCGGGCCTCCCTCTGCTGTGGCCTCTCCCGTTGCGGAGCACAGGCTCCGGACGCGCAGGCCCAGCGGCCATGGCTCACGGGCCCAGCCGCTCCGCGGCATGTGGGATCCTCCCAGACCGGGGCGCGAACCCGGTTCCCCTGCATCGGCAGGCGGACGCGCAACCACTGCGCCACCAGGGAAGCCCAAGACAAGCTTTTATTCCCGAGTGTACTGATCTCTTTTGAAAATCTGAAGTGTCAAATAGGCTGGTTCCTCTGTTAATAGGCAGGTCCAGTAAAATAATTTACTGTAATAGCAACTATTGGTGGATTGAGCTTTTATAATATTAGAAGAAATATTCATTAGACAAAGAGAGAATTTTTTAATTAGCAAAATGTAAAAAAGTCTTCTATAGATATTTAAAAGTAAACTTTATACTCTGAGATCAATAAGACCATTCTCAGTAGAACAAGCATGGTTTTTATCGCAGAACATAAATTTGTCTTCCTGGATTTGGAGATCAAGGGTATTGTAACACTGGGGGACTTTGTAGGTGTTTTCAGGACCAAGAAAGCATGTTCCTCCACCAGCAATGCAGAGTGTGAGTGTGTGTCGGGATTCTACTGCCTGGGGGAAGGATGTACCATGTGTGAAGAGGACTGTAAACAAGGTCAAGAATTAACAAAAGAGGGTAGGTTTCCTCTTCTATCTAGTGCTAATTTGTTGTCTAGTCATATGTTGTTAACTTAGTTCTTGGTCCTTTGATTAGAAAATAAAATGTAGATTTGTAGAACCTTTAAGTAATAGTAATGAACTGCTAAGTATCTGATATTTACAAAATTATTTCTCAATCAATGGAAATTATTTGAAATCACATTTGTTTTTCACCAGAACCATGCCTTTTCATGCATCCTATACATGCATATACAATATTCTATGTACAATTAGAATAAAACCTTTAGTCATATTAAGGTTTCATTTCAAGAAAAATTGTTGAACCATCTATGTAGATTGTATTAAGTTAATGACTTTATTATGGGATCATGTTCATCACAGAGAAAGTTAAAAATGATTAAAATGCTTCCTTTTTATTATTCCTTTAATTTTTACGAAAGGTTGTAAAGACTGTTCCTTTGGGACATTTAATGATCGGGACCATGGTGACTGTAAACCTTGGACAGAGTATGTATCATTTCTTTCTGCTTACAAAATAAAGTATCTGGGTTAACTTTTCTAAAGACAAGGAATGTGATCACTGATGCTTTTTTAAACCTATCAAATGTAGACATAGAATAACATGCAGATAGGTGGTATGGGAACCATATGGGGTAATTGTGACTAGATTGCCAAAGTGGGCATTTTCTCCAGAAGTAATGCCCAGAACAACGAGGTCAGATTTGCCAGTGGAACTTAGTTACTGTCTGCCCTAGGTGTTCTTCTGTGTCCTTCCAATCTCTTTGCTGCCTCTGACCTTCCCCCATTGATCAGCCCACCTTCAAGTGTTCAGTGCCAGCATTGATAACGATATAGAAGAGGGTAAAGTATGTTTCCTTCCCTCAAAAGCTTTAACATAGTCTTGGGCAAACAAGACTATCATAGGTAGTAAAATAGCCAACAGTGTATTTTGTACACCTTTGTTCTTTTTGCATTTGATCTTCTTACTAGAAAATCATTTTTATCATTATTTTACATTTACATTCTTATTGTGTGTTACAAAAGTATTGGTTCATAACAGATTAGAAAGTTTTTTTGGTTTCTGTTTGTTTGTTTGTCTCTTGACACAAATAGTTCAGAGCAGGGAAGTGAGTCTGCATGGATGGTGGGATCGAACTGGGCTTTGGAGAATAGGTGGGTTTGTTTTAGGTAAAAAGAGGCAGGGGAAAGACACAGGACAGTGATGATGGATGGCTACCATTTAGAGGGAGTAAGTCAGGCACATAGTGTCGTTTACTCTTCACATCAGCCCTGGGACACGTATATCTTATTTTTCAGATGAGAAAACTGAGGCTTAGAGAGATTTCCCAACTTGCCCAAGGTCATTCTACAAAGGGACCGACCCAGGGCTCAAACCCTGGTCAGTCTGATGCCAACACATCATAGGGTTAGGAGCTCCTAACCCTAGGCTAACTTGTCTGTCCTTCCTGTGTGCCAGAGATGGTCAAATATGCTTAAGAAGGTGGGGATGAGAGACTAAATAGGCAACAGCCTGAAGTAAGCTGTCGCGGGACAGGACTCCCCAGCCTGGGAAGAAAGAAGCATCCAATTAGGTAGATAGAGTGAGCTGAATTGTGGAGAGCCATGAAAGCCAAGTGAACATTGGAAGAAGCCCAGATGGTCAAGTAGAAGTTTTTCAAAATATCTTTGCTTTGCCTATGAACCCAGATCCACACATCTTTTTCACCAGAACTGCTTTACTGGGTAGAAAGTGTCAGTCTTTTTTAATTAGAATGATCCGTACCTGAATTAATTATTTGAACTCTTTTCATTGGACCGTCTAAGCTGTTCTTTGGATGGGAAGTCTGTCCTTGTGAATGGGACGAAGGAAAGCGATGTGGTATGTGGACCAGCGTCAGCTGACTTCTCTCCAGGTGCATCCTCCACCGTCATGCCTGCCCCTGGGGGAGAGCCAGGTAGCTGGTTTGTTGCTGTTAAATCAAATGAATGTATGTGGCCATTCGGATTGGTGTCTAAGTCACCCCAAGATCCTGATGCTTTGCATCTCTGCCTCTAGCAGGCACCTCGACATGCCTTCCTTCTCTTACCCTGGCTTCAAGGGACCCATCCATTTCCTCGGGTGTTTCTTATTCACTCTGAATTCCACATTAGTAAGCAGAGCAAGGTGAGACGGCATCCAAACAGACACTACACCTTCGATAATGCCAAGTAATGGCGATTATAGAGTTCCATGTTTCCTATAGGCTAGAAAGACCAAACCACTTAATTTTTGTGGCCTTCTAGGAAAATGACTAAGGTTGTAAAAAAACGTTTTCTTAACAAGCAGGCAAGTTTACTAAGATAGCTGGTGGGAGATGCCCAAGGCACGACTTCTCATGCTTAAGGGTTTACAGATGCAATATAAATATCAGCATATTTGCAAACTTTTATTTTTGCCTGAATTTCTCCCTTTGTTCTGTTTTAAAGGTCACACTACCCGGATCATTATCTTCTTTCTTGCACTGACGTCGACTGCAGTGCTGTTCTTGGCGTCCTTCGTGGTGCTCCGTTTCTCTGTGGTTAAACAGGGCAGAAAGAAGCTCCTGTATATATTCAAACAACGTAAGGGGAACATAAAAGTGTTAGATATGAGCCTTTTAAAAAAAAAAAAACACTATTTATTTATTTATTTTTGGCTGCATTGGGTCTTCGTTGCTGCGCGCGGGCTTTCTCTAGTTGCGGTGAGCGGGGGCTACTCTTCATTGCGGTGCACGGGCTTCTCACTGCGGTGGCTTCTCTTGCTGCGGAGCAGGGGCTCTAGGCTTGAGGGCTTCGGTAGTTGTGGCACATGGGCTCAGTAGCTGTGGCTCGCGGGCTTAGTTGCTCCGCGGCATGTGGGATCTTCCCGGACCAGGGCTCGAACCCGTGTCCCCTGCATTGGCAGGAGCATTCTTAGCCACTGTGCCACCAGGGAAATTTGTTATGAGCTTTTTGAGGCTAGGCTTTTTACAGTAGAAAGAGAAAGATGATTTGTTTTAAGTTACAGAAGCTAGGTTAGTATAGCACCGTGATTATCAAGTGGGACAATTTGGCCCCCACGGGGACATTTGGCAATGCCTGGAGACAGTTTTGGTGGTCACAGTCTAAGCGGTGGGGTAGGGAGTGCTTTGCTCCTGGCATCTAGTGAGTGGAGTTCAGGGATGCTGTTAAGTATCCTACAATGCACAGGACAGCCCCACAACAAAGAGTTAGCCGTCCCCAGATGTCAACGGTGCTGACGCGGAGAAAGCCTGGTGATGGCAGAACATAATCCAAGGGTTCCAGAAAAATGACCACTTTAAGTATGCTGCAGCCTTGGACAACTGTGTGTGTGTGTGTGTGTGTGTGGCCACTCAGTTGTGGATACAGGCCACTGACAAAGAGGAATCAAAAATAACGTTGCCCTATCTAGCACTACTCCTCTGGCTGATGAATGGCCTTACCCTGAACTAGACCCACAACTAGAAGAAGGCCTAGAGAACAAGGAGGGAGCTTAAAGTGGGTTTAATGAGATGAATTATTAGGACACTGATCTGGATTAAATGAGAAATTTCAATAATGGATTCCATTCATTAAACCAGATACTATATCTATAAGAAACTGGGAAAGTGCCTGGCACAGGGTCAATACTCACTAAACGAACGCTATTAACATTTATTCCAAAAGGCTTAAAGATGGGGGCAATCTGCGTTTTTGTCTTTGTAGAGAACAGAACCATAGATAGCAGGCTAGACTTACTAAGAGGGATTCAGGTATAGGAGGAGCGCTCTGAGAGCTCTGTGATGCAGCCCAAGCCACCATAATAAGACTGGAGAGTGTCAGTTTGTGGGTTGTTAAAAATATAGGAGGGGAAGTATTAGTAGTCTTATCTAAAGATGCAGTACACTAATTTGTATAAAGTTTCTTTCTGAAAACAATATAAAACCTTTTGAACATTTTGAAATATACAGGAAAATGCATAGGCATAAAGTTTAACAAATTGTAAGATGAACACCTGTGTAACTCTACCCAGGTCAAGAAACAGAACATACTCTGCTCCCCGGAAGCGCTTCTTGTGTTCCTTCCAGATGAAGACCTTCCTTCCACTAGTGCTAACCACAACTAGATTCTTACGGTGTTCACTTCCTTGCTCTTATTTATAGTTTAGTTACCTAAGAACAGGGTTTAATTCGGCTGCTTGTGAAGTTCAGACAAGTGGAATCACACTGTATCTGTTCTACATTTTCCTTCCCCTTTTCACTCAACTTTGTATCTTTATGATTCATCCACGTGTGGCATTTATCTTTAGTTGATTTCCAGTGTTGAATACTCTTGTCTTGAATGACTGTATCGTAGTTTGTTTATCCGTCTTAATATACCTGGACACTTGGGTTGTTTCTAATTTGGGGCTCTTACAGACAGTGATATTTGAATATTTTTGTCTACGTATCTCAGTACACATAAGCACATGTTTCTGTTTTTGTGTTTCTGTTTTTGTTTTGTTTTTAACCTGGGAATAAAATTGCTGGGACATGAGGAATGTGTATATTGGTCCTTAGTACTAGATTTACCAAACTGTTTTCCAGAATAATAGACCTCATTTACACTTTCACAGCAGCATATGAGAGTTCTTTTTGCTCCAGTCCTTGCTACTACCTAGAATCATCAGACTTCTTAATTTTTATCTGTCTGGTGGGTATATAGTAGTATCTCATGGTTTTAATTTGCATTTCTCTGATTACTAGTGAGATTGGACATCTTTTCATGTTGTATTGGTCATTTGGATTTCCTCTCTTGCAAAGTGCCTGATCTTTTGAGCCTTTTCCCACTGGGTTGTTTGTCCTTTTCTTATTAATCTATAGGAATTTTTTAGTCTACTGTTCATGTGCTGCAAATATATTTTCCGACCCTGTGGTTTGTTCTTTGACTCTCTTTTTGAGGTCTAAACCTCTGATTTAAGCTCTAAGTTCTCACTGAAACCTCTGTTTTAAACAACTATCCCTCCCAGCTTTACCCCAGTCTACAATAAAGGTCTTTATAAAATGATTTTCAAAAGTATTTATGAGTAATTAGTGAGTTTCAATGGAACAGTAATCCATTTAAAAAATTTTTAGGTTATTTTTAAAAACTTTCTATTTTGAAATAGGGATTCACAGGAAGTTGTAAAAATGGTACAGAAAAGTCTTATGTGCCACTCATGGGGTTACATCATACGTAACTACAGTACAATATCAAAACCAGGCAACTGACGTTGGCACATTGCGTGTGTTTAGTTTAGTGTATGTCATTTTATCACATGTGTAGATTGGTGTAGCCACTAGCACAATCAAAATACAGAACTATTCCGTCACCACAAAGATCTCCTCCTGCTAATCCCTTATACTCCAAACACTCCCCTTCCCCCACTATCCCTAACCCCTCACTCATAACTACAGATCTGTTTTCCATCTCTGTAATTTTGTCATTTCAAGAATGTTATATAAATGGTATCATACGATATATAAATGGATCATAAATAAGAGACCTTTTAAGACTGGCTTTTTCCCCTCAGCAAATGCCATTGAGATCCATCTGAGTTGTGTTTCAATAGTTGACTCTTTTTTATTGCTGACTAGTGTTGTAAGGTGAGCTTGTACCACAGTGTGTTTTACCATTCACCTATCAAGAGACATTTTGGTTGTTTCCAGTTTATGACTGTTACATTAGAGCTGCTATGAATAATCAAGTACAGATCTGTGTGGACCTAAGTTTCCATATCTTTAAGGTAAATGCCCAGGAGTGCAATTACTGGGTCATATGGTAAGTGTGTATTTAGTTTTTTAAGAAACTGCTAAACACTTTTCCAGAGGAGTTGTACCATTTAACATTCCACCAGCAATGTAGGAGAGTTTCTCCTCATCCTCACCAGCAGTTCGTATTGCAGCAATTTTTAATTTCAGCTGTTCTAATAGGTATGTACTGATATCTCACTGTGGTCTTAATTTGCTTTTCCCTAAGGGTTGAACATCTTTTCATGTACTTATTTTCCATCTGTATATCTTCTTCAGTGAAATGTTCCTTCATGTCTTTTACCCATTTTCTAATTGGACTGTTTGTTTTACTTTAGACATTTGAGAGTTTTTTTATATCTCCTCGATATGAGTCCTTTATCAGATGTGAGGTTTGTAAGTATTTTCTCCCAGTCTGTAGCTTGCCTTTTCATCCTCTTCACATGATCTTCTGCAGATAAAAAGTTTTTAATTTTAGTGAAGTCCAATTGGCCAATTTTTTTCATTTATGGGATTATGCCTAAGAACTCTTTACCAAGTCCTAGGTCCCAAAGATTTAGACTTTCTCCAATGTTATCTTACAAATGTTTTATATTTAAATCTATGTTTCATTTTTAGTTAAGTTTTGTATAAGGTATGAGAGTTTCAGGTCAATATTTTAAAATTATTTTTATTTTTATTTTTATTTTTATTTTTTTTGATGATGGGTGTCCAACAGCTTCAGCATCATTTATTGAGAAGATTATCCTTCCTCCATTGAATTGCTTTTGCACTTTTGTCAAAAATCAGTTGGCTGTACTTGTGTGGGGACTCTCTGGTTTCTCTCTTCTGTTCCACTGATATGTGTGCTTTTCCTTCTGCCAATACCACACAGTCTTGGTTACTGTAGCTGTAAAACAGTCTTGAAATTGGGTATAGGGTAGAATGAATCCTCCCATGTTATTCTTCTTTTTCAAAATTGTTTTGGCTATTACAGTTCGTTTGCATTTCTATATAAATTTTAGATAATCTTATCCCTATTTGCAGAAAGTCAGCTGGGATTCTGATAGCAATTGTGTTAAATCTGTATATCAATTCAGGGAGAATTGACATCTTTACTACGTTAACTATTCCAATCCATGAACACAGTATGTCTCTCCGTTTATGTATATTTTCTTTGATTTCTTTCATCAGCATTTTGTGGTTTTCAGCATACAAGTCCCGCACATGTCTTGTTAAATTTAGGCCTTAGTATTTAAATTTAACAATTGCAGATGATATTGTATCTTAAATTTTGGTTTCGACACATTCATTGCTATTATATAGAAATACAGTTGGTTTTTGTAGTTTGCTTTTGTGTCCTGTGATTTTGCTGAACTTGCTTACTAGTTCTAGGGTATTTTGTAGATTCCTTGGGATTTTTTTACATAGACCGTAGTGTCATCTGCAAAAAAAATAGCCTTTTTTTTTTTCATTTCCAAATTATATGCCTTTTATTTCTTTTCTTGCCTTATTATTCTGGCTAGAATGTCCAGTACTATGTTGAATAAGAGTGGCGAGAGGGAATATCTTTGCCTTGCTTCTAATCTTTGGGGAAAAGCATTCTTCAGTCTTTCACCAGTAGGTATGACGTGAGCTACAGATTTTTAGTAGATATTCTTTATCAAGTTGAGAAAGTGTTCTGAAGATTTTTTTTAAAATCATGAATGAGGGTTGAATTTTGTCAGGTGCTTTTTTCTGTATCAGTTGATTTGATTATGTGATTTTTATTCTTTAGCCTGTTGAGATGATGAATTATATAAATTGATTTTTGAATTTCAAGCTAGCCTTGCATCCCTGGACTAAACTCCACTTAGTCATGGTATATAATTATTTTTATATATGTCTGAATTCTCTTCACTAATATTTTGTTAAGAATTTTTGCAGCTATATTCATGAAGAATATTGATCTGTGGTTTTCTTTTCTAGTACTGTCTTTTTCTGATTTTGGTACCAGGGTAATATTGACTTCCTCAAATAAGTTGAGACACGTTCCCTCTTCTGTTTTCTGGAAGAGATTGTGTAGAGTTGGTGTTAATTCTTCTTTAAATAGTTTATAGAATTGTCTAGTGAAACTATCTGAACCTGGACCTTTCTTTTTGGAGCTCCTTAATTACAAATTCAATTGCCTTAATAATTATAGGGCATTCAAGTTATTTGATTCATATTGAGTGAATTGTGATAGTTTATGTTTTTTGAGGACTTGGTCCATTTCATCTAAGTTGTCAAATTTATCTGTTTAAGTTATTTTATACTATTTCCTTACTATTCTTTTGTTGTATGCAGGTCTGTAGTGATATCACCTACTCATATTGGAATGTGTGTCTTCTCTCTTTATTTTCTGAATCAGTCTTGATAGAGATTTGTCAATTTTATTGAACTTTTCAAAGAACAGCTCTTTGTTTCATTGATTTGCTCTATTATTTTTCTGTTTTCAATTTCACTAGTTTCTGCTTTTACCTTTATTATTTCCTTTCTTTTGCTTGCTTTGGATTTATTTTGTTCTTTTTCTATTTAGGTGGAAGCTTATGTTATTGGTTTGAGACTTTTCCTCTTTTTTTTAAAAAATAATATAATGACCATTTCCAAGGTTAGTGCTTTATTTTTATTTATTTTTGGGGGGGATTATCTTTTTTTTAAATTTAATTTTATTTATTATTTTATACAGCAGGTCCTTATTAGTCATCAATTTTATACACATTAGTGTATACATGTCAATCCCAATCTCCCAGTTCATCACACCAACTCTCCCCCCAGTCAGTTTACCCCCTTGGTGTCCATACGTTTGTGCTCTACATCTGTGTCTCAATTTCTGCCCTGCAAACTGGTTCATCTGTACCATTTTTCTAGGTTCCACATATATGCGTTAATATACGATATTTGTTTTTCTCTTTCTGACTTACTTCACTCTGTATGACAGTCTCTAGATCCATCCACGTCTCTACAAATGACCCAATTTC